>NW_008751848.1:350851-384341 GCF_000715545.1 Opisthorchis viverrini
AAAAGACTATGCAGAAAACGGCAAGTAGAAAGGTCCGAACGTTCCCCATATGCACGAGGGTCAAGTGGAAGTAGCACCAGAATCCTGGGAGGAATGGACTGGCTTCACAGAAGCTGGGCATTCGATGGCAAGGGCCGTTTGCTGTCACCGACCGCCAGGTGGACGTCTAATCAATTCAAGATGGTCGGGGATCGAAATTAGTGAATGGGGTGCGGTTTCGCGAGTGGCATGATACACCCGAAGAGCGCCCGAGTAGATCCGCTGCCGAAGCCGACCTGACGGAGGGAAATGAAAATCGATGGCACGCGAGCGAGCTTCAAGGGGTGGAGTTGTGTAACGGTGATACTACTAAAGGGAAGGCACGCGAGTAGTGTGTGTTTTTCGTAGAATTTCGCTTTGCATATATTGAAAAAGGGATATCTGTTGCAAAATTCGTGGAGCCACTTTATAATATTTGCTTGGATTTGACCGACGAATGATTGGAGTCAATGAATCTCCAGGAAGACTCGTTCGGGAGAAGACCTGTGTTCAGTTTTTGTAACTAAGATGCAGATTAGAGGTTTGCTTCGCTGTTCAATGGTGTGTAAGCGGTCAGTTGGCAGTCCTGAATAAATAACTCCGCAGCGCCTTCCTTCTTCCTATCACCCTGACCTCAGAGGAGCCAAAACAATTTTACTGTGCACGCTTTCTCGGGAAATCTCGTGCCCGGGTTTCATCCGAATATCTGTCCGACGACCGAGGTAATAAAGGTGATTTAGTAAACACATCAGAATTACGTCAAAATTAAGATACCCCAGCATTTGTGGACATACTACACCACTGATATGATTGTTGAAACATCTTCGTCAGCTCACGACTGGTTTCGACCTTCTGGATGCTAATCAGGTAGTCGGAGTTCCCGAATTTCAGTCAACGTTATGTTCTAGTTGAACACAAATTACACGAAATAATCGAAGTACTCCCATTTGCATACCGGTTTGGTTTTGACGGAATCTAGAATCCAGCTGAATGTCTCCTTCACGATGTCTTGAAGCATTTAAATGGGCAGACCATCATACCTGGCGCGATATTCGTGATAGGGGGATGGATGCTTCGTTATAATACACCATAAGGTAAGTTTGTGGAAAAGTCGGTCGTTGGCTGCAGAAGCCGGATATCCAGAGCAAACAAAATAATGTGGGAGAATCTTCGAAGATAACCTCCTCGCAGGTGGGTTTGCGGGTTCGAGAGAGAGCCTGATGTGCTCCGATTAGTTTAAACGAATTAGGAAAATGAATATAAATCCCGTTTAAAATTCATTTAGTGCTGTCCCGATATTAACGTAACCACTCAGGGTCAGTTGCACTAGTCATCACACCGTTAGCATTCATGAAGTATAAGGAAATGAACAGATCCATGCTTTCCACATGATCCCGGGATTTATATCACTAACCTAAACCAACTCGTTATTTTATGAATCACGCAAAAAGCACATGAGAAACCATGATTGAGAAACATTATAATATCGTGAAAATGCCGAATGATGCACTTGGCGCAACAGCTTTGATGACCATTCGTAGGAGTTATTTGTATACTGTTTACAGATTCTTAGTAGCTGAGAGCGAAAATTCATTTGAGTGCAAATTCTGGATGTGGTGCTAACTCACGGTTTGCTCGTATCTTGTGATTCACACCAACACTGCTTTCGCCTGCATAGGCGTTTGACAGTACGAAATCAACCGGTTACTACATATGTCACGCAAAAAGACATGAGAAATCATGCGATACATAAGACACATGATAACGTCGTGAAAGTGCCCAATGATACACTTGGAAAAATCGCTTGATGACGTAAAAATTTGGAGGAGTAAACTGTAACTGCTTACGGAATTATAGTGGCTGATGGCACAAATTCATCTGGGACTCATCTATAATACAGCTGAATGTCTCCGTCATGATGTTTTTAAGCATTTAAATAGGCAAACCACCATACAGGGCGCGATATTCGAGATAGGGCGATACAGGTTCCGTAATAATACATCAAAAAGCAAGGGTGTTAAAAAGTCGGTCGTTGGCTGCAAATTTTCTATTTTTGAAATATTGGATTGTGTCTCTGTAATGCGGTGAGATATCTCGAATATCTTGGCAGAAGCAACCTGAAGCAGCGTATTCAGTTGATCGAAAACATCACAAAGAATCTATCTAGCCGAATAACTAGAGTAAACAAAATAATGCGGGAGCATCGTCGAAGATTACCTCCACGCATTTTCGAGAACGAACCTGACGTGCTCCGATTAGTTCAAACGAATTTAGAGAATTAATTTAAATTCCGTTTGAAATGCATGTAGGGCTGTCCCGGAATTAACACGCCCACTCAGTGTCAGTTAAACTAACCTGAAATATAAGAAAATAAACGGAGACGGGGTTCTCACATGATCTCTGAATTTATGCCACTAAGCTTAACTAACGAAATCAACTCCATAATTCATTGACCACGCAAAAATCACATTGGAAACCATGATTGAGAAACATGATAACATCGTGAATGTGCCTGATGGCGCACAAGGAAAACAGCTCTGATAACAATTCGGAGGAGTTAATTGTATACTGCTTACGGATTCTTAATAGCTGAGAGCAAAGTTCATTTTAAGGACAAATTCCGGATGTGCTAACTCCCGGTTTGCTCATATCTCGTTGACTCCAACACTGCGTTCGACGGTCTAATCCATTGTTACACTATCAACTCAGGTCCGGTTTTCGCATTCTGTTGTGGACCAAATTTACTGAAATTTCCAATAAATTTGCATTCTAGATTTGTCTATTTGGGTTAGACTGCACCCTTGAGAATACATTGGAGTACGGAGCTTACTAAACATAGCAATCATGCATCGAAACAACCGCAGCTCCAGAGCAATTTATTTCCCTCTGACCCGAATAGAATAGGGGGATTGCTCACGATTTGCTCACGATAACTGACATGGTGGTGCCGACTGATGATATTATAAACTGCACACGGACATCTGGCAACCTAGCGGGCAAACGCACGCTCCGATGTGGTGCATACTCAGGATTTTTCATATTTTGAGAGACACGCCATGGGTAATTTGTCGGCGCAAAACTATGAGATGTTTGCATGTTTACTCCGATTATCTGTTGTACATTCTGTCCATGCTGTTGATCTCCGAATTTTCACTCCCTATTTTATTTGAACACCTGCATGCTCACTTCGTTTGGTCGAAGTGGTCGAAACGAATAACTGCTTTCTTTTCATAGATCTGCGAATGAATTAAGTCTACGCTAAAGATAGCTCGTGCTAATTGTCTTTTTGACGATCGTGTTGTTTCAGAGTAGTTTATATACGAGGAAGTGCATTTTCATTAATCAATCTTGACTGTGGTATCATTTGTTGATAAGAAGAACGAAGGTCACCTAAATTGAAATGGAGTTTTGGAGGCCTATGAATCTTACGACTTAAGACTACGTGATTTTACATCCACAGAGTTCAAAATCCTAGATGCAGTGAACATGTATTCCACATAAACTGGAATTAATTTCACTAATCTTATCCAGAGACTCCGTAATCAACATTGAAATTCTTTCGCGTTTTGGCACCGTCACTTTGTACGAGATAAATATAGCTGTTTGCAAAAACAGTTGGGATGATGTGACGGAGTGAAATATAACTGCTTATGGATTCTCAGTAGATGAGAGAACGAATTCATTTGAGTGTAAATTCTGAATGTGGATTTTGAGATTCACACCAACATTGGATTCAACGGTCTAATTTATTGTACTACTATCGCTCTACGTCCGGTCATAGATGGAACACCAGGGCAACATTAGCGCGTTGTGCGACCACCTTCTACATCTAGACAACGGGATACCTATTGGCATTTGGGGAGGGATCGAAGTAAGCGAAAGCAAAATGCTGTTTCCTGGAACCCGTAGCGCAGGTAGATATAGAATTGAACCTCTGGCATAAGGAAAGACACCAAACATTCTACAGAGGGATGGTTTTTAATGAATTCTGAGAACACGTATGACATTATCTCTAGTACTGCATGAACAAACAGGCGTTCTGGTTTCCAGTCGCCATGAAGCTAATTCGGACCGTGGATCCTACATCAGTTCTATCCGTCCTTAGTTTGCATAGTCCATTATAGAATGCCCCACACAATGCAAACGTGACGTTATGCTGAATTCGGAACATGGATGGCTGTAAGTTGGTGAGATCGTTCTATGTGACAAATTTGTCTACGTCTGTAGGAGATTCATTATTGCTCGTTATTTCTTTCACCGATGGCGCGGTGATTGAGGTTACTGACCAAGAATCTACATGAGTCTGAATTTTTTTCACACGACGAATTTGCAACTATTCATTGACGGTCAGTGTTTAGTTTGAGTGAGGTGGTGCGTCAGTTCTCTTCATGTCCACTGCGCAAATGTCGAAGTAGTTCGTACCTATCCGCCATTTAGGAATCTTCTCTTGCGCTCGGCCCACAGATTTACCCATAGAGGTTTGCTCTGCGGGCGCATGTTTGTTCCAGCCACTGTCAAAAAAAAAACGATGGATTCTTGCAGTGCAACACCGGTCCAGATTTTGCATTCTGTTGTGGATTACATTTACTGAATTTTCCAATAAATCTGCCTTTAAAATTTGTCCAGTTAGTCGAGACTCCAACCTTGAGGATACATTGGAATAGGCGTTAGTACTAGACGTAGGCGGTAGTACTAGACGTATCAGTCACGCAAATCGGGGCATCGAAGTAACCGCAGGTCCGGATCAATTTATTTCCGTCTGACCCAGCTGCATTAGTGCAACGGAAAAAGATTAGGGGGATATTGCTCACGGACTGCTCACGATCACTGAAATGGAAGAAATTATAAACTGCTCACAGGCATTCGGCACCTGAGACCAAATGTACTTTCCGATGAGGTGCATACTCAGGATTTCTCACATTCTGAGAATCATACCACGGCTTCGCAATGAGGTAATCTTTTTCGAATAAAAGGATGAGAGGTTGTTTGCGTGTTTACTCCGATCAATTGTTGTACATTCTGTTCCTTCTGTTGGTCTCTGGATATTTGCTGCCTCTCAGCTTGAAAGCCTGCATAAGAACGTTTTCTGTTGGACGAGTGAAAGAAACGTGGAAGACTTTACTTCCTATAATTCTGTTCGGTATCGTTTGTGGCATCAGCCACTAAAACTCCGTCAGAGGTCTACAGTTTAATCCTCCGGATTTGTACGTCATCAAAGCTGTTTTTCCAAGTGTATCATCGAGCACTCTCATGAAGTTCTCAAGTGTCTCAGCCATAATTCGCCATGTATTCTCCGTCAATTATGCTGTAGTTATTTGATTTCATGTTGTGAGAAAGGTTGCTCATCTCAAAAATTCTAGGCAGAGCAGAAGAAACGTTTCTAAAATGATGGTTAAGTACGGACTTGTCCACCATTTGTGAAATGCACTAAGAGAGAATTGACGCACCGTCTCACACCAATAAACAAATGACCGTCTAAGAATATTCGCGTGTGGCCAAATTTAGGCTAGTGTAAATTCTCGGTATGAGTAACCTAAAAGACTGCCGCATCGGTAAAAGCAATACCGAGTAATAATGCACGTCCCACGAATTCAACAACTTGTCACAGAAAACGACCACTCCATCCTGTAGCCAAATGTGCGTCGAATTCAGCAAAACTTACTCTGCGAATTCGGCGTCACTTGTGCATTGTGAGGAGCATTCTATCAAGGACTATGTACACCGAATTGGATCCATGGCAGTGCCGCTAAACAAACGTCCGAATCGGTTTGATGCCCACTGAAAAAAGCCGCGTCCATTTCTTCATCATGGAAATGTTTCGTTTTTATGGATCTTTTGAGAAGCATGTGTATACAAATTGTGTTTTGCATGGGCAAACATTGTGACGCTCGTGTGGTGCCAAAATTCTTTGATATACGGGGAGGCGTGGTTTCATGCTTCCATCCCAATTTCATTATCGTTTGTTAACATAAGCAGGTCAAATCAAAAAGGTTTTTCGCCAACATCCAAACAACATAATGAAGAACTTATTGTAAACCGTTGTGGTTCTTTCCTTGACAGTTACCAGATGCCAAATTAGCAAGGTTACTAACCAGTATCTCACCACAATTTAACCAGTGATGCCCGTTTATAATGTCGGAATTCACGGCATGTGCGCGGTGGAATCGTGCGTCAGGTAACGCACTGTAGTAAAACAACAAGCAGAAAGCGTCGTCAAAGCTATTGAAATTAGTACCATGAACGATCAAGCATCGAATATCAATGAAGGCTTTAACTTCTGAGCGGATTTCTGCCTGGTGGAAATCTTTTGATGAAAAGACTGCGTACGGAGTAGAAACAAGACCGCCTAAATATAGATGGAGTTCCTCGGATTCCCCAATATGACGGCTTAGGATTACATGATCTTACTTGCACCCATGTCAAAACACTCGTAATCGTGAACTCGAGCGGGAGGGCCACTTGGTAGTGAGCTCATGGCCGGTATTGGAAAGCTGAAAAACATACTGGGATAAGCAGGTTAAGTAAACCGAATATATGCCGTGGAAATTACGTAACCACTAAATGTCATTTGGCATCATCATCAAGTCCTGAGCGTTCTTGAATCACATGAAAATAAACAGATCCGCACTTCACACATGACGGCGAATTATGACAGAGGCACTTGATAACGTCATGCAGGTGCTCGATGATACACTTGGAAAAACAGCTTTGATGACGTACAAATCCGGAGGGGTAAACCGTAGACCGCTTGCGGAGTTTTAGTGGCTGATGGCACAAATTAATTTGAGTTTGAATACCGAATGTGGTGCCTATACAAGGTTCGCTCGTATTTCGAGATTGACGCACACATTGCATTCAACGGTCTCATTTATTGCATTACTATCATTAGACATCCGGTTTTTCATATTCAAGCAGACTAATTTCAATGAACTCTGTTATTCAAGTTCGTTTCTCTAAAGCTTATCTATTTAACGAGAGGGTACTTTAAATACTACATTGAAATTTGCGGTTGTATTAGACATAGTAGTCATGCAAAATGTTGCATCACAATAGTTGCAGATTCGCATCAATGTATATCCATTTGACCCAGCTGCATTAGTGCAGATGAAATAAACTTTTAAGGTACGTGAATGTCAAGTAAATCTCTCGGCTTTTAAGATGTCATGATGTACACAACCTGTCCACCGGTTTGTGCTTCTAAATGGACTTGACATTCAAACGTAGGACATGCGATTGGCTGATACTAGTGTGAGCAGGATGCGCTTAGAGGCATTGGACTATGTTTCAGAAAATCCAACTTACAATCCGTACTGTTCTGCGAAAAACAGCCATCAGTACTGCTCAATATCTATTTCAGTTCTTAGTTAAAATTTAGTGCAACAGTAGGGAGTTGTACGGTCACACTGCAGAAATAAACAGGCGGTTGAAATAACGTATTGATGTTTGTTACATAAAAGATAACAGGGGTTGACGAATCGCATAGAAATTAGATTGTGTCGATCTCTAAGATGGTCAAGAATGAAGGATATTTCTTACCGACAGAATTTAAAATAAAAAGTGTTGTAAAAATGTAGAGAAGGTTGACGTTCGTGACGATTGTAACAAGGAAGTTAATTATTTTCCACACCTGGATGACGGAATTTGGGTAGCGTAATGAAAGTACGCTAAGTTAGAAGGCCGCTTTTGCGAAACAATCGCGTGCTTAGATATAGAAGTGACAGCGGAAACTCTAAAATGGGATGAATATCGACGAATGTCAGGAAGACCGTCGACGGTTCCTTCAGTACTTGATGAGTTACTAGACGCGCTTGTTTTCAGTGGCCATCAGGCTTATTCGGACGCATGTCATTTGGCAGTACCGCCATGGGTTCACCTCAGTGTACATAGTCTTTGATAGAATGCTCCACAGAATGCATAAGTGACGCCGAATTCGCATAAGTATGTGCTGCTGAATTCGAAGCACAGTTGGCCACAGGGGTATGTTGTCGTTTAATGCGACAAGCTGTTGAGATTCGTGGGAAATGCATCATTACTCGTTATTGGTTTTACCGATGCTGCGGTAGTTCAGGATACTCACACCGGGAATTTACACTATTCTAAATCTTGCCACACATTAGGAATTCGCGAATATTCATGGACGGTCATTTGTTTATTGGCGTGAGACGGTGCGTCAGTCCTCTACTAGTGCATTGCACAAATATCGCAGTAGTTCCTGCTTACTCATCATTTTGGAAACGTATCTTTCGCTTGGCCTACAGACTTTCGATACAGGTTTGCTATGAAGATGCAAGCTTATTTCAGGCAGTGTAAATCAAGAGATGTTGGATTTCTCCCGTACAATAGATTTGCGTCCAGATGGTAAAAGATCTAACCCAACTAGACGGTATGATAAGCTTAGCGTTGTCAACAGGAATCTGACCATTGAAAGATTTTCGGTTAAAGATTGGTGATGCTAGGACTTGACTTGACGACGAAAGGAAATTTGGTGCATCTCTGAACAAACTCATCGCAAACCGCAAGGTCTTACGACGCACTAGTTGAGGTGCTCATCGTTCTCCTCAGTACCCTGATATACATTAAGTTCATAGACATGTGTATAACGGCGAATATCCAGCTGTCGGTGATCAACTTTCGAAACAAAACCCGTTTACACTAGCCACCCATTTAGACTAGATGTACCGACCGATCTATCATACAGGTCGCTTTTACCAGTCTGTAGAAATTTTTTACAGTCGCAAACGTCCGGACGTGTTTCATTAGCAATCGCCTCTATCCACATCCATAGGGTGAGTTTACACCGCAAGATGTTTTTTTCTCATGCTTGTCTACGCAGGGCGCATGACGGGGCTACTCGGCCAAAGACTGAAAGAGTGAAATAGACACTATCTAGCTTATGGAGATAGCTAGAGGAGAACCAGTTCAGTTGTGCAACATCTATCAGCCGAAGCCACTGCGTTGTCTACAGGGCACCGGCTAGGCAAAATTATCTGTACAGCACCTCACAATCGCAGTGCGTAAAGCTACCACCATTCGGCATCGCGATACGATCCTTTGTCGAAATACTTTGTTTGCACGTGAATTGAACTTCCCGTGGTAAAACAGCCATGGGATGGCTCAGAACATCATTATGTTTTTCTATTTGTTGGTTTGTGCGCCCAAAGTTTGATTTTCATCGGAAAAGAGCTGGAAAGAACGGCTGTTGAAACGATCGGTTTGTAGTCTGAATTTCTTGAGAGGCTGACCAGACCGTTGGACTGCACACAGTAAGAATCACCGAACGAGCACAGGAATGGATTATTTGACACGATGCTCATAGATTGTTCGTCCCACGTTCGGTCATGCTGTTTTATATTCCCATGGCTAACGCTGCGTCAAAAGTGATATTAGAGTCACAATTTGATTGATCGCCCGCGTTGGCTGAAATATGGCGTTCGCGTTAACCATGACATCGGTCATCACTTCTAAATGGCCAGATTCACCAAGTTTACGCGGTCACTGAGAACTTGAAACTATTAAAATATACACTGCAAAGGGATTTCAGTTTTCAGCGAGACACAACTCAGTCGAATTCAAAAGCAGAATTTATTAAAATGGTATCGGTGCGTTGCAGAAGAATAATTCTGAATCAAAAAAATTACCGTTTGGAATATGCCAAAGTCCCAACATTCACTTAAAAAACGGGATGGGAAAGGTAAATATTAAATCGTCTCAAATTCAAATACACTTTCATCAGTGCTGAAATAACCTAGGAATCTAAGGGAATATAAGGAAAATGTATAGGACCACAGATCTCACATGACATACGAATCGATGCCAGAGGCTTCGCCATCAGCACTGTGAATCATTTGAGTTTTGACATAGTTTTTTAACATAACATTGAGTCAGCTATGTAACCCGGCAACTACATCGTGAGGTGAAACAGCTGTGACTCTCTAAGAACAGTTTTCATGATAACCACTGAAGTGGAATCGCCGAGTAAAGCAGATATGATCTGCGAAGGTACACTCTGATGTGGTGCATACTCAGTATTTTCCATGTTTTGGGAATCATACCACGGCCTTGCAGTGAGGTAATTTATCGGAGCAAAACGATGGAAGGTTTTTACATGTTTGCTCTGATCAACTGCCGAGACTGTTGATCTTCATATGTCCACTGCCTATTTTCTCTGAAAGCTTGCATGCTTCACTCGTTTGTTTGAGGGGAAGACGGAACACATAACTCTTTCTCTTCGTAAAACAGTGAAGAACCACGTGCATAGCAACGATATCTTTTGCTCTTTGTACTCTGACGACCGTGTTGCGTCAGCATTTTATGACAAACGGGGATGTGTGGTTTTATACCACTGCCTTAATTGTGGTATCATTTGTTGACAAGATTACCTAAATTGAAATAGAGGTTTTATGGTCTATGTATTTGACGGCTTATGACTACGTAATTTTACTTACACTGAGTTTAAAACCCCAGGTGTAATGAACATGTATTCTACACACGAACTGGAAGGGCGTTGGACGTGGGGCTCATGGTCGGGAATCAAAAGCTCAAAAACATAGTAAGCTAAGTACGTTTAGTCAGCGAGAAGTATGCCTACCACATTGCCATCGACACCAAGCTGGTCACCTACATCCTCCATGAAAATTCACTTGTAACGAGGCCGCCAGCACTGGAGGTTCGTCTAGTGCATTCGCAATTTCTTGCGAATAAGCATTTTTGATCAAATTAAATCCATAAACCTCAGTTGTGCTTTGTAGTTGAAACCTCTCGCATTGGGTCGGCCAGATAAAGCGTCAACCGTTTCGTATAATTCACTCGAGCGTCGGTTGCTTTTGGTAGCTCTGGGTCATTCCAAGCCGGGGTATTCATGATTGCACCGTATTCCTAGTTAAGTGATCATAAACATAGGCATGTTACATGAAATGTGATATGGGCGACTCAAAATTCACCTTTAACCCTTGTTAACAAAACAGCTTGTTCAATGCTAAACACTGACCACACTCTAAACTACCCCGCCCTCAGAGGAGCAAATACGTTGGCAGCAAAATCAAATTAACTTTGTAGGCTCTCACTGGAAATCTTAAGCCCGGATTGCACACTAATATAAGTCTGATGAACCAGATGTTAACCGCGATTCAGTAAATACATCCCATGTCGAAATTAAGATACCAAAACATTTGTGGACGTACTTCACTATTGATAAATTTGTTTAAACCTCTTCGACAGTTCATGACCGGTTTCGTCTCATTGATGCTAATCAGGTAGTCCTAGTGCCCATTTGTTGATCATCAAGCCTAATCCAGGGTGGGAAAGAGGTTGTCAAATTTCGACCTGACAATTTTACGTAATTCGTTACGAAATGGTTGTGCATCGTTTGCGTTATTCGCCTTCCATTTTCAGGAGACCTGCATTCGTGTGATTTGACCAGAAGGCATTTTTAGAGGGAATTGCGCTCGTGTTATGCGTTTGGGTCAACACACTGATATTTTTGTATGCCATATTTCTAACTAGGTTTCCAACAGAAATAAAGTTTCTTAGTTTTCAGATATATTGTAGGTGGGATTCACACTAATTTTCCCTCCTCTCTCTCAATTACGCTTAGATTATTCGGAAGTATCCTCCACAGTCCAGAACATCTTACTGTTGCATCGGTATCAAATGAGGTTATCGGAGCCGTTTTCACCCACAGCATCCGGTACTAATCATCACCTAATTATACGGTTCCTTTGAGTTCAATTGAAATTCCCTTCGATATACTCTTGACAAGCAGAGACATCGCTCATATAGTGAGGAAACTACAAACTTCAGTGTATATTGTTTTTTTCCGCGCCGCCTGCTAGTCGTTCTTTCGTCTGTCGTTTGACGTTACTCCTCTAAAAATTCTTGGTGACTTTTTGACAAGATTTCGACTGGCCTGTTACTCAGGAAACACTGATACGTCTTCCTTATCAGGCGCTTGAGTTTCTGCTAGTGCGGGATTATGCGCTTTGAAGAGTCGAATCCATCTGATGCCGCGGGTGGTGGGGGCGATAGAGAGTTGGCAAATAAATAATAAATAACCACCGAGTACGTGGTTGCGTCAAATACTGACTCGTAAGTAAGAAGCTGTAGGCAGATAAAACTTACGAGAAAACTGGTGCAAACAATCAATCCACATTTCAAACAACACAGGGTTTCAATCTAGTTGTGAAGGTCATCTCACATTCGGAACACTTTTGGCTCGTAGAAAATAATACATTACATATAAACATTGAGGCAATGATGTGTGATTATCGTTTCAAGCAATCTCTAGGTGACCCAAGTAGTAATTGCCGCGTGGCTGACTCCAACTTCTGCACCCGCAAAACCAGCATATTTAGAATTGCAGAACATAGTTGTTATCATCAGGTATCAATACGAATTACTTCCCAGGGCTTTCTGTGATACCATTAGGTAGATCGAGGTCCTTTGGACGAATTGTGGGTTTTTGTGAGACAGAGGTAAGAAGATAACAGCTCTTCGAAGGTGAAAGTTTCCTCATTATATGAGTGATCATGCTTGATTGGCTGGGGTGTGAACAAAATAGGTGGTCAACCTTAACGAAATACATTCATTTGCGGATATATTTAGTCTCGCTAGAGATTCATCTGGAACCCAACTGAATCTCGCCTTTGCGATGTTTTCAGACAACTGAAGGTTATGCACCAGGCCGCCTGGTGCTTCAGTAGCTACGATATTCGAGTCAATTTGTCACTGAAGCCGATCTCTACTGAGAAGCAATATATAGTTGTTTTACCCTTATTGCGATTTATCAGCAGTGCTCGTCTCACGAAACTCCGGAGGGTATCAAGCCCGCAAGCTCCCGGCCAGTGATATGAACACTTGGCCATTCGGCTACGAGCGGCTGATCAGCAGCGTGATTATATCGAACTTAGACAGGATAAGGGACCATTCGTCCTTCAGGCACGGGGTCTACAGCACTCGGTCACACGTGTTGACTGACTTCCCGAGCGACGGCTTCTCAGCATAGATTAGCTTCACTTACGAAATCTCCACAAAAAACCCAGATCTCCCACTATCAAAAAATAGTCAATTGAACAGTGAGTCAGACTTCAAAGATTCTCAGTAGCGAGTGATGTGTAATACAGAATTGTGCCATTTTCACGGACCACATGACTTTGTCTGTTGCCGGTACAATGGTAGAAAACTTAACCCATTGTCTCAGCTGACTTGCCGGAATTGGTTCTTCATGTTTGTGTCTAGAGGTAGGACTGAAGTATTCACACCGAATGAAAGAGAGTCAATTGTGGGGGGGTTTGAATATGGTTCTGTGAGCCACATGGACCGAAATGCCTTCAACCAGAATTTAGAAGAGCTTCTGATGCAATAGGAAATTTGAGTCTCATCATAACGTTTTACTTTGGCTTCTGAAGACGCATCAGAATTTCACAACAGATGCTCCCTTGGCATACAGGGACCTAGATTTTGGTAAAATGTAAACCTCCCACGCACCACATCAAGTCAAATTTAGACTTGCAAAGTGGCTAGCTAACCGCCCTCACGTGCCACGCAATTATTATTTTGATTTTTTCAATGTAAGTGGACAAAAAATGCTAGGCATACGTTGTTTTAGAAGGCAAACTTAGTTTACTGGCAATTTTTGTATGTATATCCGATACCTTCCTCACTAAGTGTTCCCCTAAGAGTAAGGTAGTTTTGCCTATGAGTAGCCAAGTGCGTGGGCATTTCACGCCTTTTCCTGTAACTCAAGAACAAGTATCCTTTGAATAAAAAACTTAATATAATTCTGGTTGTTCCGCCGTTGATTCATTGTTATAGGAAAAGTTAGGTTTTCGTCAAAATCGGTGACCAATGCGATAAATAGCCGGGTTTGAAGTTAAATATGAAAGTCAGAAATTGAATTGAACCGGAATAAAAAACAATGATATGACTTACTTAAAGTTTGCCTATAGTATATAAGTTTAGTACCCAACCGCTACAGCTTATAGGTCAAAGGATGTGGCCTCACATCATTTCGACCCATTCGATGATTGTGGCGCTTCTGAGTTGTGAAGTCATTGGTGCAAATTTTCTGCCAAATAATTTGGGTAATTATTAACTACATTTGGGGTGGTCAGGAAGGTGTAAGAATGTTCGGATCAGACCTTAATAGCCATGCGTCCATGAGATATGTGGGGCACATGAACACAACCAAATGGTTCAGTCCACGACATGGAACTACTCCATGGGAAACAAACTGAAATTTACAAGGAAGGATGAAGTAAGCGAGCCGGTGGTCTTCACATTCATTAAGAAATATTGAAATCATATTTACATAAAGAAATTATTCTATGAGAGGGGCACGACTATTAGACACGCAACCTTTCGAACGTTTCCGAACCCATTTATACTTTTAGTTGATAAAAGAGGGAGTTCCTGTTTGGGCGACATACGGAGTTATAAATGAAACTTTCTTTGGATAATATGTTATCGACGCTATTGGCGCGATATCAATTGCTCAGTCCCTTGTCTCCACAGATTTTAGTTAACGGTAAGCTGAACTGATACGAAAGACAGTGAAGATATTTTACTTGAACCCTTGGTAAGCAAAACGTGGTCTACCACATCATGTATAGCAGCTGAGATTAATTTACCACTTGCTGAGAAAACCGAGCTATGGCAGAAGTTTGTTGGATTGACACGAAAATATTTAAGGTGATCGTTTCCCCCCATGTAGTTTTCGAGAATATACTATGACTGTAAAGCGTGCCAGCCCCTTATATTTTTCTCATTGGCTGGTAAGCTGCATACTGCAATCTTGACCCTCGCTGGAATTCGTGTACATTTCGCACACTTGTTGCAGTTGCGTCATGGCTTCACCTCAGAGTATAAATTGCGCTTTCGTTAGGTTGGATTTATGCAGGGCTACAAGAAATGCATCTCACACTCACTATACTTTGTGCCGTTATGTTTGTGGTCCACTGCGAACGCGGTAAGTTATGTCCAGTTTTTGTCATGCCTGCAAAAGACGAAGTTATTTTAGCGCAAAGCTATGGAATAACGTTCAAGTCGACTGCAGATGTCCTATTTATTTGATCCCGCAGCCCTAAATAAGTCCGCATGTGTTGCCTGCACGGTTTTGTTAACACAGTTGCATTTGTTCCATTTGAGTCATGGGGTTTTGAACCCAATTATAAAAAATAATGGATGCATGTCGTTTGCATCCCTCATCTTTTTGACAGCCATTGTTGCATCCGAGAGATTTCACTAAGTTAATACACAACTCCCATTGTGTTTCAGATGGTATATTTTCTCCACAAATCACACTGGTCCGGGCTGTTTGAAGATAGACTTTGTTAGCGATTGAGTGAACGCGGTGCATAAATATGGTTACTTTATGTCTGAAGAAAACCTTGACTGCACTCACTGCCACTAAAAGCATTATCGTGCATCCACTGTTAGCAGGACCACTTTGCGCCGTTACTGAACCATTCAGCTTCGGATATAACTCTTAATGCTCTGAGCCACTGATCTGGCCATTGGATTCTCGATGCCTTCGGACGATGCTGTTCTATAGTTGATTGCGTCCTCGACTATCGTTCAGCTTAGTCTTGAAAAAACATATAGATCCAAGCGTTTTGGCTGCAAGAAACAGTTTCCTAGAAGTGGGAATTGGCAAATGTATAACATATGTTTGTTTTTGATGGACTGACGCAAACGTTTTAAAAAATATATGCAAAACGACCTACCTGTTGGTAGGTCAGTTAAGTTATCCGCACGCCAAACCACCCGGTAGTACCGTAAATGCCATCTTCTGATGGGATTTTTTTCGTTGCCCATAAGGTAAATCTATCAATTTAATTTTTCCACACTGTTCAGTCTCCGAGTGACGTTCTTCTACGTTACGCCAATTTCACCTGTTCTTGTTTCCGGGGATATTTTTGGTCCTAACACTTTTCGGCGATGAACTTTCACTTGTTGGATCCTTGTCCTGTGGGCCGGTAGGCGACTACACATTAGAGGTTTTCGCACTGTGCAGTGGCTTTTGATTTGAAACTTGACAAGGTACAGGTGCATCTTACATTTTCTGATAAAATTAGCTGCACTAGCATGATTCTCGATTGACGCACTCACAGACACCCCGAGAAAGTCAGCACATTGGTTAAATTTTCAAGCGCTTGTTATGACCGTAGATCGTTGTCAATCATTTCTTCGAGCATAAATTGCGCTCAAACACCGTACCTTCAGTAGGACACAACCAATCAGATTCAGGGCCTACGTCTGACATGCACTTGTGTGCGCAGTGTGATATGTTAATTTTATTGTTTATCCCATCTGTTGTTTTAGGAGCAGTTGGAGGGAGAAGCTGTGAGTTATTGACTAAGTCCTATGTTTCAATTTAGGAACATGCAACCGCCCACCTGGTGAAACCTGACGCAATTATATTATTTTATACATTATACTACGATACGACGAGTGGTTTCCTATGTGGTTAGTTTCACATCTGACATCAATCGAGATCCCCTATTAAAACCCGGGACTCGAAACAGTCGCATCAATGTTTCTTGCAATTCCTTAAACGACGGTATATAAACAATCATTATTCTAAATGTTAAGTTGGAAAAAAGTTGCTGTTGTGATTCACACATTGAAGTGTTTTGGACACATCGGCTTTAGGTTTTGTATGTATAAAATGGTATTCTTGTTGACTTCTCACAATCACGCTACTTTTCTCATTTTAATATTAGATAAATGTACGCAGCAACCTGACGCTGGACAATGTGAAAGAACTTACGACAAATTCTATTTTGATGACGGAGACAAAGAATGCAAACCCTTCGTATACCTCGGTTCAGGAGGAAACAAAAACAAACATAATTCTAAGGGCGAATGTGAAGAAACGTGCAAGGGTGCGTTTTGAGTGTCGTACGTTCGAACCTTATTTTCTCTCAAAATATTTGCAACTGACGACAAGCATACTGATTGTTCCATACCCACAATGAATAAAATTTCGTCAGAAAATTATTCGGAATACCTTACATAAAATTCTGAATTATGGTCACGGTCGTTCGTTGCGTAGCATTTTGGAGTTTCGCGCATGCTCAAAAAACTGCATTTGTATACTACAACTCCCATATGCCGTCAATAGTTTGGACAAAACACGAAAAATTGACGACTTGTTAGGGANCGTAGCATTTTGGAGTTGCGCAAATGCCCGTATAACTGCATTTGAATATTACAACACCCATATTCCGTCAGTAATTTGGATAAAACATAAAAAGTTGACGACTTGTTAGGGAAAGATTTTGGATTGCAAAGACAGTATTAAATACATAACAACAAAGGAATGGTGCTTGTACGGATGATATTTCATGCAAACCGATTAGCGATAGAACACTAAATGGACTAAAATCAAAAAAGCCGCAGTGAGTCGTTTACCATGTTCACTATGACCGAACTGTAGCAAGGAGATTTCTCTGAACACAGGGTAGGTATCAGTCAATCAGCTGCACCCAACTCCACAAACTCTGAGATATATGATTCCGTGTGATGCAGAATGCTACCAAAAGCATAACGTCAGCTTAAAGATGTAGTAACAAAGATTATCTGACGAATAATTACGCAAATAATAAACTCACTTTCGACACCTCGTTCAACGGCATGTTTCAAGGCGTATCACCCTAGAGTAATAGAATAAAATTTTCGTAAACTCTCTTGGTGATATTTCACCGACGCCTCGCAAACACCAAAATGCTTGTGATTCAAAAATAATTTCTCGCTTGCAGGAAGGACGCCATCACCGATTCAGCGCGAAAATAGGGCCCCAATCATAGAGTCCACAAGAATAACGTTTTAGCTAACCTTTTCTTCATCAGCGAGGCGTAGCTCTTATAAAAGTGTGGATTTCCTGATTTTAGGTAAGCTCTTCTTTCAGCAATGAGAGAGCACTGTTCTAAGAGGCCAAAATTCATTTTGCGACTGTTTCATTCTCAGCGGGAAACATCGGCAGTGATACTTTACAAAACACATAGAGTGTTGCGATATTCTGGTTCAAGTTTCCAAACATGGTCTTTTTAATTACGCCGCAAACAATCTGTGCCCACGTACCATCGTCATATTGACTACTGCACATACGCCATACAAATTTCAGTGGGCCTAATACGGTCTTATCGAGAGGGGTATGAGCCCAGTAATTTTCTCACGTGCTTCTAATGCACTGGAGAATTAAAAATTAACTAAAGTTAGCCGAGAATCGAATCAATTATGTCATAATTTCATGCAATTTCCCAAACGACGGTTTTTTCACAATCATTATTTGGGATGTGATGCAAATTTGACGTGTCCTTGGTGACTTCACATCGATTTACTGTTTTATATTTTGTGTTTATTATCGTCCACTTTTCACAATGATGCTTATTTTCTAATTTTACTATTAGATAAATGTGTTGGAAATGCCGACCCTGGAGAATGTGAAAGAACTTACGACAAATTCTATTTTGATGACGGAGACAAAGAATGCAAACCCTTTGTATACCTCGGTTCAGGAGGAAACAAAAACAAACATAATTCTAAGAGCGAATGTGAAGAAACGTGCAAGGGTGCGTATTGAGTGTCGTACGTTCGAACCTTGTTTTCTCTCAAAATATTTGCAACTGACGACAAGCATACTGATTGTCCCATACCCACAATGAATAAAATTTCGTCAGAAAATTATTCGGAATACCTTACATAAAATTCTGAATTATGGTCACGGTCGTTCGTTGCGTAGCATTTTGGAGTTGCGCAAATGCCCGTATAACTGCATTTGAATATTACAACACCCATATTCCGTCAGTAATTTGGATAAAACATAAAAAGTTGACGACTTGTTAGGGAAAGATTTTGGATTGCAAAGACAGTATCAAATACATAACAACTAAGGAATGGTGCTTGTACGGATGATATTTTATGCAAACCGATGGGCGATAGACTACAAAATGGACTAACCTCAGAAAATGCAGTGAGCCCTTTTCCATGTTCACTATGACCTAACTTTACCAAGCAGATTTCTCTGAACACAGATGGGGGATCAATAAATAAGCTGCACCCAACTCCACAAACTCTGAGATATATGATTCCGTGTGATGCAGAATGATACCGAAAACATAAAGTCTATTTATTCATGTAGTAAGAAAATTATCTGACAAATCATCACGTCAGTTAATAAACTGACATTTGACATCTTGTGCAACGGCATGTTTTAAGGCGTGTCACCGTAGAGTAATAATTTTTCGTAATCTCTCTTGGTGATATTTCACCAAGGTTTCGCAAACATCACAATGCTTGTGAGTCAAATATAATTTCTCACATGAAGAAATGGCGCCCTCATCGATTTAGCCCGATCATAAGACCCTGATCTTAGAAACCAAAACGAATTACTTAAAAGTGAAGATTTTCTAATTCTCAGTTATGTTTGTTTCATCAGTAAGTAGGGACAGTCCAGAAAACCCAAAACCACTGTGCATGTATTTCATTCTCATTGGGAAACATCAGCAGTTGAACTTTACGAAATCCATAAAGTTCGGAATTTGCGATAGTCTAGCCAGTGGTTCAAGTTTCCAAACATGGTCTTTTTAATTACGCCGCAAACAATCTGTGCCCACGTACCATCGTCATATTGACTACTGCACATACGCCATACAAATTTCAGTGGGCCTAATACGGTCTTATCGAGAGGGGTATGAGCCCAGTAATTTTCTCACGTGCTTCTAATGCACTGGAGAATTAAAAATTAACTAAAGTTAGCCGAGAATCGAATCAATTATGTCATAATTTCATGCAATTTCCCAAACGACGGTTTTTTCACAATCATTATTTGGGATGTGATGCAAATTCGACAACGTGTCCTTGGTGGTTTCACATCGACTTACTGTTTTATATTTTGTGTGTATTATTGTCCACTTTTCACAGTGATGCTTATTTTGTCATTTTACCATTAGGTAAATGCGTTGGAAATGCCGACCCTGGACAATGTGAAAGGACTTACAGCAAGTTCTATTTTGACGATGGAGACAAACGGTGCAAGCCTTTCTTATACCTCGGTTCCGGAGGAAACGAAAACAAGTATGACTCAAAGAAGGATTGTGATGAAAAGTGCAGGGGTGCGTTTTGACATCCGCATTTCTGAAATTTGCTTTGTGTTGTAATATCAACGACAGGTTGTTTATCCTCATGACCGGAGTTCATTCGAACTGTATTTTGCACTCACATGCGCTAAATTTTAGCCTATGACTCCGGTTGATTGTAGGAGAGCATCTCACATGCCCAAAGCGTGCAAGCTGGAAGCGATGAACTCGACTGTTACAACAGTCATTTTCCGTCAGATAACTGGAAAAAATGGGAACAAAAACATTTCGCCAATGGTTCAGGAAAACTTTTCTTATTACCTCTTCGGTACCAAATAAGCAATAATAAAGCATACGTCCTTGTATGGATGTTATTATTCGCAAAAGGAAATGAGTGATTATGTTAAAGTTAAATGTAATATAGCTAAAGGATATGTAATCCGTGAAAGCAGTTAAACTACTGAAAGAAGAAACGGTGAGGTTGGTTCTCTTTTATTTTTGCAATGAGGGGCATTATCTATTAAATTAATGGCTCCGCCTTTTCAATAGTGTTCCTTGTTGTTTTTCGATGCTCTCTTTGCTAGCCGGATACAGCTCATGTCTCCGTGTCTAATGGCGAATGCATTTATGATCCATTGTGTTTTGTCTGAACTCATCTGGATGCAAAACTTATGATCTTTTATAAGGGACGAAACTCCGTTGGATGAGCAGTTGGGAAACATCTGGTGGCGTGATATATATTACGTGAATGGTGCAAGATGCGTGCAGCAACCAAAATCATGATCGATTATTTGGTCTCGACATGTGTTGCATTAGCTGGGCCATATTGATTCCGCCTTGCCTTGGTGATACAAAGAAGTTACTGTCTAAGACAGAATCTTTCAACTCCAGAATGACAGTTTTGTTTCCGCTAGAATGTTGAGTCACAGAAACGTGGTTTTACTTGTCTGACTGAGAAGAGGTTTCTATGTGTGCCTTTACTTGTCTGACTGAGAAGAGGTTTCCTCGGTATGTGTGCCGCCTATTATTGCAGGGATCCGGTCACAAATTTCGTTCATCTAAGGCTCGCGTTAGGCAATGCGTTTCGTAAAGGCAGAATGTTGTATTCTCCGCATACATTATCCTTGTGCTAGTCAAACAATTCTTACTTGAGCTATCCCTGCGTGTGTGGTGCAAACATCTCAGCGCGGATAGTTATTGTGTTCAATCGATTATATGTGGGACCTGAGTAATGCGTGAACTTTCTTACATGAAGGTCCATGATCCGGACTGCATCTGTCTAAAATTGGCGAAACCGGGTGTATCCCAGCCCTCAGGTTTCTTTCGGCTGGGATGATAGTTTTCCATCGAGATGTTACAGCCGAATGGTCGTGGCTAAGTATGTGAGTTACAAAATGTGGTTAAATGTGCAACCCCATATGGACTTCTTCAGACAGTGGTCATCCAGTGGTCATTATTCATCTGCCCTGATGAAAACCGTTTCTGTCTCTTAGAAATGGGAGATTCATACCACGCATTCTTCAAAAATTGGGTGTCAGGAGAATGACAAAGTGACCTTTATTCCTATCCAAAGATAATTGGCAAACGAACAGCCTGTGCAGCATAGCTGGCGGATGGACCAGTGGCAAGCCATATTGAACGACCATTTATAAACCAGTTGTCCTGCAACGGACTCTCCTATATAACAGTCAAGATAAACTACACATAGCTGCTTGAAGAAACTGCACAAAAGCCCCCACTCATTAGTTGCCGGCGCGAATGACATGCCTGGCTGAAAAAGTGTGCTGGATTTCTAAGTGTTCTCGTCTGGATTAAATATGAACGTGTTCAAGCAAAAGAATCAAACTCAGGGATTAGGGTTATTATTCCCAAAAATACGGCCTGACACAAGGCCACTGGTTGGCTATTTTGTGAAAATAACTTTGGTGTCAGTCTACTTACACTCGTCCAACGAAAACACTGTGAGTGCTGTCATATGACCCTTGTTCACACTGACTATCAAAATGGATGAATGATCAAAATTATTAGACGGGTGAGTTCTCATTAGGATGAGGTTAGGTCAACTGATTTGAGTGTGAAGGTAGGGAGCTTGCTTCGCCGTCATGTTTGGAATATGCAGAGTCAAATATCTCACACTTTCTTCAGGTAAATTTGGAATGGTCCAGGCGTAGTAGTGGATATCAAATTGGTGAGATATTGGTCGGTTGGCTGGCCGATTAATGTCTATCCCAGCAACACCATATTAATCCACTGAAAGCACATTATTAGTTGAAATAATCATGTGATCCTCTTGGTGACGAACAGCGCAATTGGGTCATACGTGAAGTAAACCATTCTGATCATTCAATCAGCTCAAACTGAGTACGGAAAGGGCGTTTCCTGAATAAAACCATTTCAACTGTGACATTTCAGAATTGCCGGTTGGGTGCATTGTCATCCCGTATGCCTTATGCTGCTCAAGTGCCATATCCCAAAAACCAGTTCTACACAAGCTGGTTATAAGTTGCTCATACGTTCGTACAGAAGCTGTTTTTCAGACAAATCTTATGCGTTGGGCCGTAGAGAACGAAGTGAATATTCCTCTGATGAGCTTTGCAATGTATATCACACCCTTTTACTACCAAGTACATATAGTACGATAAGTCACACACATCATATATAGGCCCTGACATTTTGTCTGATGATCGGAAACGCTCACTGCGTTCTGTGGCGGAGATTAATCGCAGAGGGGGTGTGTGGACGGCACCCATACCCCCAGACAGAATGGTTTCGTGGATGGTTGCAGTACCTTTTCAAAAGCCCACAGAAGTAGCTGAAATAATTGACACGATAGTATCAGGATGTCGCTAATTATAGTAACGATCAGTGACAGATAATTGAGAATAATCCCTACTGCGTGGTATTAGTTGGCAAAATTTCTTCAATATAGGTTAGGATAGTCGTACAAGACATGTATTCACACTTGCTGAATCCTTGTTCCGTGGGCAATTCGACGACTACAGCGGTCGTTGTAGAAGAGCACCTCACCTCATGTGCACGTTCAACACACCTTCTTTCGCACCATCCATACAAACGGTCTGTTGTAACAACGGTATATTTCTTAGGCCAGAACATCTTTGCACTGTGCAGTAGCTTTTTATTTCAAACTGAGTAGGAGCAGCTGCACCTTACATTTTCTCAGGAAAAGTAACTGCGGTCAAAGTATTCTAGACTGACGCACATACAAACGCCCAGAGACAGCCAATACATCTGTTAAATTGTCAAGCGTCTGTTATGACCTATGATCATGGTGATTTTCTGAATGTCAGAATTGGCTGTTCGTTCGCATACCCAAACCATAGCGCTGCTTTCATATTTCATTGGGTGTTTAGCACTTTCCTGAGTAAATATTGCGCTCATATACCATACTTTTAATAGGAGACAGCCTTTTAGATCCAGGAGCTATGTCTGACATACATTTTGACATGTGTATTCCCTTGTATACGTAGCAGGATACTTTTTATCTTATAATATTTATTATTTTTGTTCTTGTAGGTCCAGTTGGATCAAAAAGAGGTTGGTTGTTGACTCAGGACCTATTTTTATAATAATCGTATAACGATACGACGCGTAGCCTCACACATGTCACCTTCATCTATGATATCAACCGTGTTTCCCTGCTAAATTAGCAGTCTTGGATGCCGTTAAATTGGTCGTCTGATGGGCGCAAGTTGAAGGTAGCCCATTTTCCGAGACATTATACCCGAATTTAAGTCAGCTATTGATATGCTACGGTGCAAATCTCGACTGAATACTTTCCATTATTGGCATCATGAAAATGCTTTGCAACCTTCTTTGTATTTCATGAGATTCGACGTTTGTACTGCCGCTTCTGGTACAACTTTGTTCACACAACAAACACCAAATGAGATGCCATACGGAGTCAAAGAGTTGCACTAATTGACTCACGGTAGCTGTCAGATAGATAGAATGTAATTGTTCGCAACCATTTCAGAAAACCAGGTGCGATCGTTCTAAAACCTGGGATGCAGAGACTTCGTTACTCCGACCATTATTAATAATAATACTTGGTTGTCACGATGATGAATCTCATTTTTGTACATTCATACAAGCTGATATTTGCAATGTCATCTCGAAATGCTCTGATGACAGGTAGATAATTAACCAGTTATACAATTCCACTTATTTGTCTTGCCAGTAGTCCAGAAAATTTTGGTGGGTATAGAATATCATACAGTGAAGTTTCCAGTTTCCAACACGATTTTGTTCGTTACGCTGCAAACAAATTGTGCTCCCGTACCACCATCCTATTCACTACCACCCCCATTTTCGTGCATGTTTCAGTTTTCCTAGGCCGGTCCTATCACAAACCAAGTGAACAAGTTAATTTTCACACATGTTCGTTACCTTCTGGATTTTTAGAGCATAATCTAAATTACTGGAGTCTTGATCCAGCCATATTATTTTTTGTTGTGTTGTGTTCTAGACAATTGTGTTTCTCCGGTCATTGTTGCTTGTATATTTGCTGTGGTGTCCTCACACACAGATGTTTTGAGAACTTGCTGTTTCAAGTTATTTGCGGTTAAATTTACCCCATTGTAATTTTTCACAATACGGCTCCACTTCTTGTATCATCAGGAAAATGTGAACTTCAGAGAGATCCCGGGCCTTGCAAAGAGAATCAGGAAAGATTTTTCTTCAACATCAGTTCGGAAAAGTGCGAAACTTTCTCCTATGGTGGCTGTGGTGGAAACGAAAACAATTTTTCAACAATAGATGAATGCTTAGACGAGTGCACATTCGCATATTGACTGTTGCCAGTTTGAAGCTTGTTTCCTCTCAAAATATATGCAACTGCTCAGAAGTTGTTTGGCTACGTAAAACTGATACTAATTTGGAGTAATCCAAAAGATAATTCAGGATACATTAAGTAAAACTCCAGCTTATGGTTCTGGTTGGTCGTCGCTTAGCGTTTCGGAGTTACGTTCATGATCAAAGGCGGGAGGCTCAAATAAGTGAATTCGATCATTACAACAGCCATGTAATTTGGATAAAACGGACAAAGGGTAAATACTGGTACAGACAAGCTTCCGTATTGCCCCTTCAATACCAAATAACCAATTATGAATGAAGCGTGCTTATACGGATGTTAATGTATGGAAACTAATGGGCGAGCAACTACAAAATGGACAAAAATCCAAAAACCCGATTACTCTTCTAACAAGTTCACTGCGGTCTTCTCGTCACAAGAAGATGTTTTTGAACACACATTAGGTAGCAATCGATCAGTTGCATCAAACACCACAAGCTCTGAGATAAGCGATTCCGTGTGATGCGGCAGGATACCCCACTTAATGATGTATCGCCAAACATTATCTGACAAATAATGACACCAAATAATGTACTCAAGTTCGACACCTTGCGCAACGATATGGTTGAAGGCGTATCACCCCAGGGTTCCAGAGCAAACTTTGATAATCTCCCTTGGTGACATTTAACCGACGTCTCACAAATACCACAATTCTTGTGCGTCTAAATGATGTATTACATGAGGATAGGATGTTTTCAGGGATTCAGCCAAAACATAAGGCCGCAATCATATAAACCACAAAATTAAGTGAAATGTGACGATGGTAATTTAATTGTTAATTACGCTTTTTCTATCAGTTTATTCTGAAAAGCCTAATCACACTGTACAGCTGTTCCATTCTCATTGAGAATCATTGGCAGCGGCAATGCACGAAAACCCATAGAGTTTGGATTCGACGACATTTCAGCCAGTGGTTGAATCCCAAACCTTCGGATGCTCGAGGCTCCATCACAAACTCTCATCACACTACGATGAGTCTATTAGTAGCACAAAAGAATGTGAACTTCACAAGATGAGTAAAACCTCCATCTGACATGTCGTGACTTGGTGAGCCAGTCAAACCAGAATTCCAACTGATGATTTGGGAAAATGGAACATGCAAATCAGCATCAGATTTTACATGAATGTGGAAATAACGGAGAGACGGAAGCTAGTTTCAACATCTGTAATCCATGAATTGAAGAGGGAAACGGTAACGTCGGGTCAGTTTTAAAATCGCATTGAGAGGCATGATCTTCTGGATAAATGCCGTATTCAGCTAATTTGTGTTTTCTTCCTATTGTTTTCCGATGCTCCCGTTTTTTGCTTGGTGCAGCTGATCTCTCCATATCTAATGACGAACGTATTTGTTATCCATTGTGTTTCGTCTGCGTTCATCTGGATGCACAACGTGAGATATTTTTATGACGATAAACCACGTTGGGTAAGACGTCGGAAAACAATCTGATTGCGTGATATATACTACGTGAATGCTGCATGATGCGTTCAAAAACCAGAAACACGACCCCTTAATTAGTCTTGTTTGATAATAGCTGAATCTAATTTATTTCGCCTTCCCTGGGTGATACATAGAAGTAGGAAAAACCGTTCACCTCCAGAACAACCGTTTTGTTTCCGCTTGAATGCTAAATCATAGACATGTGGTTCCACTTGCGTGACCGAGATGTATTCCTATTTTGGTTGTCTCTTTCCGCATTATCACAAAAGTGGTTTATTCAGCTGCGCGTTGGTCAGTGTTATTTTGTAAATCCAACATGTTGTATTAACAATATATATTCCCCGTTTACGATTCAAGCACATTTTATCCTAAATCTCTTAAATAGAAGATTTATACCTTTGATGGAATACCAGTTGTGCAAATCACCAGGCCAAATATAACACAAAAGCGGAACGGGCGCAAATAAGGTAATCTGGTTAGAATTCCTAGTTTATTTGAGGAGTGGTATCATTTGGACCAGTGTTAACCGATCAGGCATATGCTTATAAGGATGCATATATCAAAGGCCTGAAGAAAAATTACTTGCAATCAGTCCACAAAAGCGCTTGGCTCAAGTAAGTCCCCATGTCCGTCAGGCTGTACAATAGTTCACTGGCAACAGAGGGACGTAGCTCAGTGTTTGGTGCCCCCATCTGATTTATTCTGATTGATTTTCTCGCCGCTAACTAGACGACCAACATTCGAAGTTTTGATGGAACAGCTATTTCTGATAAATGTCTCACTATATGGGACAATGCACGAAATCCAGTGCCACAAAGCTCCAGCACTGCTGGATTACAGAAGATTCGAACATTGCTTGCGATTCAGTAGGACAAACGAATACTTGTCGGACATTATGGGGTTTATATTGCTACGCAGTTTTCACAAGTATTTTTGTAGTACTCGGGTGCACGGGATATTCATATTTTTCCAAATGTATGGAACTGTGTAAGGTTGCGCTGATAATTGAGAGGCAGTCAGGTGGATAAAGCACCATCTCGCTATTTGCCCAAAGTAAATTTGCAATTTCTCGAAAACTCACATGATAATCTTCATAGCTATCAACCGCAGTAGGCGACGACTGCTGATAAATCTCTGACAATTAGACGATAAATCAAGGTTATGTAAAACCAATACACTTCTACGTTTTATACCTGCAATTAATCGTACTTTCAACAGCGTATAAATTCTGATGTTTCTAAAATATCACGATAAGAATGATGGTAAATAAGCTGATTTATCAAGGTTTCAGCCAACGACACGAGTAATCACACGAGTATTATGTTATGTAGTATTCTGCCGAGGAGGAATGAACTCCCACAAAATGCTTGAGATTACCGTGCTACCACTTCGGAGATACTAAATAAATCAACGGGATACAAGATAATCAAACAGCAACGCAGCGCGAAACAAAAACATAAAAATACCTGCCATGCTATCACTGGAGGTCTCACACATTAAATATCTTTCAGTGATCATATAACCAAAGAAACCACTCCTTGATGATGACTCCTTGCATGGTGATCAGGCGTATGGAACTCAATTGTTATGCTTAGCGGACAGACTAATCACCACCTAATCAACAACAAATTAGCCCACCAGAGAAACCAGTATTTAGAAAATTGTTAGCCCGCGTCACACCGATATCGCACCTGCATAAAACGCAGTTAATCAGAACTGAGTCGGGCGCGCCTGAATTATGTAGAGCGTCACATTTTGGCTAATGGAAGGCGAAGAATTTCAAGTCCCTGCTAAGTTGCAGTCCCTACAACGCAATTCGTGAAACAACTTCAGCATCTCCACAACGGTCTCTATACAAATAAGAGGTTGATTCTGTCCACAACATCACCACATGTAGTGGACTGACTCATTTTCAAAACAAATGATGAATAAATTATCAGCGTTCGCTTCTCTAATCATAATTATTAAGTTACTTGTTTGGAGGAATACTAGAGGAGGTTGTAGCCGGATGCGTCTCTGACTAATCTATCCAAATTAACAATGGCACTTGATTCAAGGGATTACCGGCAAATTTACGGCCTTCTGAGTAGATTTTAACGATGAACAGTAAATATTGGTCGGTAATACATCAAAACACTACTCCGGTATGCGAACATTTTACTTATTTTCATCAGCAGTAAGAAGTACAACATATGCAATGCAGATGGAGCTGGCATATAATGACCCGTCAGTTTATCTTGGATTGTCAGGATGACGGCAAACAGGTTCACTAATTCGAAGTCGCTCGCGTACACGACGAATTTCAGTTAATTTTGGTTAAATGACAACGACGCCAGAATAGAGGTTTCCGATATATATTTGGTGGTCCGTTCCGGCAATTCATGATCGCGACTTTATCCTCCACTTTCTGGTAACATTCGCTGTAATCGCAGCAGGACATAACATGTTTGATTCTCAGCTGTAAAGTTCGGTGGACACTGATCTGTTTTGTCTGCATAACTGCCTCCGTAATTTCCAGATTACTAGTAAAAATGTTATTAATAGATGAATTCTGCGAACTATGGTAGCGCCTTTGAACAAGAAAAGAGTAGTGCAATTAAAACTTATATGCAATGGAACGAAAGGGAGAATTTTAAAAAACGGCCCCTTAAACTGAAAACGGTTTTATCCTCGAAACACACTGTTCACGTGGTTGCTGAATACTCTTGGATGAACCAGTGAGCAAAGTGTGATTTCAGGAACACATCTTGTCATATTTCGAATCTCGTGTCAGCTGAGAAATTACGCCTCCTTTACCTGACGTTGAAGAATGTCATAAACGAATGGATCGGTTGAGTTGCTCCTGAGTACGGAAGAAATTTTCAAATGGTTGCAGTTCACCAAAAACAACGGTTGACTCAAATCAACTGAAAATTCTCTGTACCCATGTTAAGGCTTACTGGAATTGTAAGATGCTCCTGTTCGATGAGCCTATCTGTTAGGTCCCCAAACATGTTTCGCTACCTGAGGGGTTTACAATTTCTGCGTTGCTCACTACCCTCAAAACTCGTTCATTTCTACATGTCCGCCTGTCACGGAGATATGAAAAATCAACTACGTGTGATCGAAGATGTATAACCAATTACCAGCGTGCGATGGAAATTTTGGCCCGTGTTACTAAATAGTAGATTGATTCAAAATCCGAAATTTCACTCCAAATAATTGGCTAACAGAACCGAAACACAATGCGTGGATGACTGTTTGAATTCAACCACAAGGTGTGCGACAAACGTAGGTACTCGATGGTACTGGGTTTTGAGCTACATATTGCCAGCTCAGTCCCTTTTTTGCACTACCAGTGCCATATTTCCGGCTTCTGTGCTATTACTAGTGTCATTATAGTTTCCCGTGAAATGGAAGATGGCTTCGGCGGACAAGTCACTTCCAGAATTACCCTGTTTGAAGGACCGAAATTTTGGCCTATTACCCGGAAAAGCACAGTCGGAAGAGCTTGCTAATTTCTTTTTGATGAAACTGTGCAACCGAGTGTAGTTTTTGGTACTGCAGAAGGTTTGTTCGGATCAAGTAAGACTTCCCAGTGCAACATGTTTTTCGAACAATTCTAATGGCAGTCCGTTGTGACTACTGATCCTGTCAAAAAATGAAAAAAGCCAGCCGAGATCACTGGCACCTCCGCAGACAAAACTCCACCAGCAGCTGGCCCATGACTCGAGGTGCGCCACGGAAACCGCTGAAATCAAAAGTACTTTGTTTTATTAAAATGGAAAGGTGAACGCAACGTAAAATCTGAAGACTGAACACCTGTCTTTGGTGAAGATATTTTGTGAGTTCGTCCGAAAACGTTTCAAAAACCGCTTCCCATTTGTGACATGGAACTTATATGGTAAGACGTTTTTACACTAGTCGCGTAGCAGAACGGTAAAGGGTCGAGTGAGATGAATAAACGTTGTATGATGTAGCGCAACCATCTAGAAAATTCCGCGTCTGGGAGAAGCAAAGGTGATCAATTTTATTCACGGAGGGTAACATTGCAGCAAGTAACACCGTCCCATTCTGTTTATTCCATACTGAGGATTTCACAAAGCCTTCCCAAGAGAAGTTGCTATAATGAGATAATCGATGACAATATAAATTACCTAAGATGTGATTTTACATTCTCTACAAAGGTGAACATCTTTTTGGAGAACAGCATCATCAATCGCTATTGATCCATGTTGAAGTCACAACCGGTCTCTTCTATTCTGTAAGCGATTTTACTAGTCGACAATGGGTAGAATCTAGTCACCAAACCAGTTTTATCCCAAAGACCCTTGAAATTCCCCAAGTTTATATACGGTGAACCGAAACATATAATGCTAACCTAAATAATAACGTCTTTGAAGTCCTGTTGTGCAAGTTCCCCTACAATAGGATCAATTCCTTTAGATTTTTCTTCTAAAAAGCAAATCAGTTTTAGTTGGTTACTTGAAACTTATCTCGGTAAAAAAAACTCCATCCCAATTCTGACCATCTTATAGGTGAGAAGAACTTGATTGAACAAAGAATGGCAACTAAATCTGGACGTCGTTAGACGGTGTTTTCCCTAAAAGTTACTCAGACTTGAGCCGTCTAATAATTCTAGACTCAAAGATAACACCATGTTGTCTGTTCAGCTTATCCATTCGTCTTCCGCCAGTCGACCAATATCGATACAATGTAGAGGCCAACAGTCAATTAATTACCATACTAGTAAAAACATCAGGTAAATGCCGTTTGAGGAAATTTCACGTGCAGTGCTTCTCACGGGCTTGGACAACTTCCCTCTGCTTCCATTCATCAACCATAGAATTTCTAAAAGACAGTGTCGCGTGGGTAAAATCCCTCCTTAGGAGAACACTGCAGACCATCGGAAATCAGAACTTCTAATCAGAATTTCACTTGACTACCTGATGTTTCTGGCGCAAACCATCGAAAATTTGATCCATTAAGCAGCCTGACTAGCAAGCATGCATTTCTACTCCACGACCAAATATGAATATGAAAGAGGTCCATATCTCACCTATTTTTACGAGGACACTGTACCACATTGTCCAGTTATGATGAGCTTCACTCAGAAATTAGGTGTACCCCTAATAATACTGCATATTCTAGAGAAAGCCCTGGCGGAATCGTGCATTTCGTTGATTTTACTCCACCCCTATGTCAACTGAAAACCTACAGTTTCAAACTCATTTTGCTATCCAAAAGATCTCTGTAAACAACGCTCATTTAGGGTTGTTAGTCCGGTAAGAGATGAGTTGTCAAATAAAAAACATTCCTTTTGTTCATGAAGTCTGTGATTCCAAAGTAGCGAAGTCGGTTTTGAAACAGCCTGTGTTATACGGCTGTAAGTGTACATCATATGGTGGTTATCCGATTGAGAACATCAGCGGAAGCAAACAGACGAAACTTCACCCTCTCAACAAAAATCAATCTTGGTTGTAATTTTCTTGCTTTCCGAAAGCCGGAGGGAGCAAACCAAATTGCCTGTGCATATCTCACCGATACTTCCAGATTTAATCTGGATAATACCCCAACCAAGCGATTTATTTCTATCAACGGAGTGTTGCGTCGTACGGCATTTCGTGGTCAAGCGAACGCACAAGGATATCAATCCAAAAGAAGTGAATTACGGTGGACAACAAACCCCCTACAAACAAAACATTTATGTCCTGTCAGTAGTTTGACAAAAGCAGACGAAAAACAAACAGACACACGCAAGCACTTTGTGTTGCCTTTTCAGTACGAAATAGCCATAGCTATGTGAACCGTCATTATTGGAGTGCTACCATGGAGTGATACACAACGGATCGCAAAAGGGACAAAAGTTTAAAACAATGCTACGAATATTCGCTTACTAAGGACAATGCATTCTAAAGGCCTCAAAAAGCTTTTTTAAACAAACGAGCCGCGAGCTTTAATATATTTGCTTTTGTGTTACGCGGCAGGATGGTCAAAACATACGTACCACACAGTTGGTGGCATGCTAATGAAAACTTGTCGGCCAAACTATGACGCTGAGAAGTTTGGACGGTAGCGATTACAAGGCTATAGTTGGAAGTGTATAATGGTATACTAAGGCTGAGACCCTTGTCAGTTCCGCTAATGTAACCCGTGTCGTATTTACATTTTAATTGCTACACAACAGTGCATATTGGCGACGACGGCTTTCTCACCCATGATGCAGAGCAATGGTATTCCGCGAATCCGATGCTGCCGCGTCATACATTGTTTTTTCAACTCTGTCTGTAAGCACATTATAGTTTGGGACATTCTGTTGGTTGCTTCAGAAGGAAGATACATTTTCTTCTGTCTGTGAGCTGTCGTCCGAAAAAAGGCTGGAGAGCCAAATTTCCTTTGAATGGCACGACGAAGAATCTTAGGATAGCCGAATTTCGAGGGTTGAACTATCCTGCTGTGCAGGAAACAACATTTTGGAAGTACGGGCAGTAGTAAATCTCCATTTAACTAGCAAGTAAGCAAGTAAGTCCCTAGGGCTCAGCTGAGTTGTTCAATGAGTTCCGGCCTCATTTTTCTCATGTAAGTTTCCTTTTGTTTGGACAGAGTTCCTGTGAGAATTAAGTCTCGTACGTATATCGGTATAACCAGACGAACTATAAATCCAGAATTCAGCGAAGCGTAACAACCAGCACGTATGTATTCGAATTGGCGAATATGTGCAGCATATGGAATATTAAAACAAGAGAATAATTAATAGAGCAACCAATAGAGCATCAGTCTTGTTCATCATATCCGCCACACCTTGTATTAGCATGTGGATGTTTATAGTCCACTGGTGGTCTTGACCGCAATCTTTCGGATTTTCACGGAATAGAAACTTCAGACTCTTCGCAGGTTGTGTTCTTCAGATACGTTTTGTTCAGATACCATGAGGTCACCTACGAAGGACTCACTGGTATTTGAAACAGCAGGAGTGCCGTTAACAGAGTGACCTCTGGTATTAAACTCAACCTGGTGAATGTGTCTCCGATGACAAGAGAGATCATCCAAATCGAGAATTGTGGCCATTCGTTTGCCATTTGATGAAAGTACTACTCCTGTAGCAAGTCG
>NW_008751848.1:386426-427671 GCF_000715545.1 Opisthorchis viverrini
TGCCACCTGTAGCCTCAGAACATTTCAGAATCAGTTGTTTGAGTTCATTTTCATTCACAGAAGTCAGTAAGGTGATACTGGTTTGCAGTGAGCGCAGAACTTTGAGTCCGATAATCGACTGTCTCGACGTTGAAACCAAAATATTACAATCGATAGAGGTACCTTGGGGTAACCTCACAGGAACCGTGCAACTACCAGCTAAAGGTACAGAATGTCCAGTGATGCCGCGAATGTTAACATCTGTAGGCAGTATTACGGCACTGGGGTAGAATGCAGTTAGATCTGATTGTGGAATGATAGACTAAAAACCACCAGTATCAACAATAAAGTCGTGCTTTTGACCAGAAGCGGATATCAACGTTTTAAAAACATGTGATGAATTTTGGGACAAACAGATAGAGACTTCAGACAGTGCCTTGACGTCCGTATTTGTGGCAGAAGTTAAGTGACACTTTCGTGGACTTACAGAAAATTTGAATGTGTCCTGTTTTACCGCAGATAAAACGCTTCGCAAAGTTTACAACATGTGCATGGAAAGTATTTGACTTCCAAGAAGTAACTCCTGATGTGCAATAATTTCATTTGTCTAGTTCGATTATGGGCAACCCACGCTTTGGTATAAATCAATGGATAACACCTGTATATCATAGGCCGGGCAGTGTGAAATGCGTGGGACATTAGAGTGAACTAATTATCACCCACTTTATTTCACACATTTGACAACATGAGTAGATAATTAAAAGTTGTAATTTACTCCTCGAATTCGAAGGGCGAGATACATTTTCAAGGTGACGTTGACTGAGCCAACCTCATAGGACTTAAAACAGAACCCATCAAAATCTCTTAAAATTTTACCACTTTTGGAAATCCAATCGTTTGCTCAGTGATAAAACACTTGCAGAACTCACCGCTTTGGTGGTCCTGGTGGATATGAAAACCAGTTTTTCTTAGCGATACGGTTAGCTGGTCTTCTTTTTATGGGTTGCGTTTTTCCTTAAATGCTCCTCATGAACCATATTCAAAGCTTGCTGACAACAGCATACTAGCTCCAAATTTTCAATTGCACGTATATTCTATCGATGGAACGCAATTCAAAGTTCGCAACGAGTATTCATTTATTCTTGCTCGTACATCCTGACAGTAATATCGTTCTTACGGGGAACCAATACAGAATACCTATGCATTGTCTTACCACCACTGAAGGGATCTGAAGCTACAAACGTTGTACAGAAATGCGCACACACGTATCCCCACTAGAGAGTCGTCCTATCAGGAACAACGCGTTGCTGCGTCTTCGGTACTGGACAGCTTCCGCAAGCCAATGCCTAACCAAGTTTGCTGGTCTGCTGGCTGCAGTTGCATCAGGCGCTGCTGTCACGAGTACCTCCTTGATGAATGTTGGGCACTTTTTGTTGATGATGTGAGTAACTTAAATGCAAACCCGTTCAAAGCCAGCCTTCACCCTAAGATAGCTGAATCGCGTGTCAAGACTAAAGGCAACTACAATCCGGGACTAAACGCTGTTCAACCACAAAACGGCTGAAATATGCACTCATTGTTATGAGAATTTAATGTCGTCATATCAGTCAACAGTTGAAAAGATTAACAAACCTGTGAATTCGTCTCGTTAAAGTGAGCCCACCCTTTTGTTCTTATGTAGCTGCCCTTCCGTTATTAGGTAATCACGATCTCAGCACTTGTGTTTGCTTCCAGAGTGGCCAGTTTTCTTTGCACAAATGTTATCCGTAACCTAGGAACGTGCATCCCATATATATCATCTTGAAGTCCCAGGGCAGATATCTTCATTGCAATATTACTGGCATTTTTAAAGATCTTGGTCCATTTCTACTCCTGTCGCACAATCAAGAAAAGTCATATCGAAATTATCCGGTTGTGACAAACCAGAGTGGTCCTCTATTTGCTTCGCAAAACATGTAAACTGACTCTTCCGGTGAAGTAGCTGTTTGAGTATTGCAATCAGAAGGCAAGTTACGTCAAGCGCATCTCTGTGCGCCAAATATGACCATGGGTAATCTCAGCTATCAAAAACATCCCAGCCGCTTGTGAGCATATTTGCGCACAGCACCTGATATTCTAGCCCCATTTTTTGATAGAAGTATTAATTTCAAACGCAAATAAAGAATAAAACCAGGGAACACGAGTGATTGATGCCTCTGACATCTGAAAAGCTCATGTGTGGAAAGCACTGCTCTCACTAGTTCTTGTTGATATTATGAGGTTTGCACATTTTCAATCGAGGCAAAATAATAACCCCAATGTTGATTTCTTCCTGTTACGAGTTGTCACCAGTGCACCTCTCGTAACTTGAGGGAGATTCAAACTCACAAGTTGAGTGCTAGCGGTTCGTACATTTAGCCATTCGGTCACTTATGATCAATAGGTGGTGTGTCTAACTCGTCCCTGAAATGAATGTGGAAGCAATCATCCTAAAGATCTGTCTATTTTCTCGCACACCTAATGTTCAAAGGTGACGACCTTGCCCTCGGTGAGCTTTTCCATCTTAACCACTTCGAAATTACTATTCAGCGGTGGAATTCGGCATTTTGCTAAAGTCATTTTAATCGTAAGCAAACTCTGGTGAAAACGGAGTCAGTATTCCTTTGGAATACCCTTCGGGTTTCACTCTCAGAAACCCCAATAGATGCTCAAGTAAGGTGAAAGACATGAGCCACGCTTTTTTAACTTCAACGAATACACCTTAAATGCCGAGCTCTGAACAGACGAATTCACTCACAATGGAATGTCACTTGTTTCGGCTGACACCTGGAACTGCATCGCGAAAATTTTTCCGACTTGCGGCCGGCATAGCTCCGTGCCATATCATTCCGGTCAGTAATCTGCAAAGCAATGAACACAGTCATTCGTGATGAAGACGGTCCTGTTCACCTGTTCACGTTAGCTCTGTCTAAGCAAACTTTGGGACAGAATATTCACCCCGATACTTATTATGGCACCAGAGGAACAACACGGTCACGGGTTGACCTGCTTGATTTTTATTTACACTGAGATATCCTGGAAAACTTTTAAACGCGTCTGTGTAAGATCAGGCGTGAAGCCTCTGATGTACAATCAGAAAACGAAGCATTTCAACCCTCTCTGGTATTCCCACTATTATATACGTTATCCTTGGATTTCTGCAAAGACGCTTCATGATGACTGTCAACTTGTGCAAGACAATTCCTTTGAAACATTGCATGAGAAAAAAACTAGCTGGTTTCAGTGGTAAGGATCTTATCGGCACAGCAGGTTCACTCGTAGAGAAAGGCAGCATGAAATATTCGGATGGGAGTAGGGTATGTCTACAGAATCTTTCAGGTTTTGCATTGGTAGTGCACAACTATAAAACCATTCGAACGTCAAAGTGGGTAGGACTAACCCGGCTGAACACTAGTGCTAACAATGTTGGCGGCTACCAACCCATTTGTGTCCTTTGCCTCGATATTCTTAAACTGCATGTGATGAACAAAAGGTGGGACGACATTCGTGACATCACACTACTTTGTCCAGACGAAAATCTCTATTCATATCTTGAATATCATATCAAATGAAATATGTGGCAGTCCTTCTGCTACAAATACAGTTAGACAGTATCACGAAAAAAAGATTCAAGTAGGCCGAGATTGTTCCCTATTGAAACTGAGATGGGTAGCATCTACTACCTCTGTAAGACCAACCACCCACCGCTTTTTAGGATGTCCTGTTAGTCGTTTAAAGTTAAAGGCACCTTATGTGACAGATACAAAAAAATCGCTTCAAACAAAACAATTCTGGCGTTGAGAAGCTTGACACTGAGGTAGTCCAAATCATCAGGAGGTATTTCATTTCACCGTCTTCCAAATAAATTCTTTCTAAAGGGATTCTACTCTGAGATATCTGACCAAATGCAGCATGGCCAAATTAACAAGATGGCAGAAATGCAAACGAACTAAACATTTACGCAGTAAAGACATTTTCGAAGGGACTACAAAAATACAAGTACACCGTAATATAAGGTTGCTCTATAAATCTAACAGCTGATATGCATACCGAAGGAAAAAATAAAAAACAAAAAATCCCAATCAGTGACTACGACCAACAATACGCTGGACAAACTGGAAGAGAGCTATCCACTAGAAATCATTACCATCACCTTCCAACACGAGCCATCCTCACCCGTCTTCGAAGATGAAAATGATAAAGAATATAACTTCGAGTGGGACCAAGTCCATGTAATACAAGATTGAGTACATATATAACTCGAAATACAAGGTGCATAGTGCCGGAGTGAAGAATTTTCAACAGACAAACTGTGAAAAATGGATAAAAATAAATATGGGAAATTACAAGCTGAAGAAACCATAGAAGGAACATACAGAATTCAGTGTGTATCAATAACCTCAATATGTCGGTGAAGATTTGGCAACATTCAACAGACATTTCATCCTGTCAATGAAGCCAATCTCTGCTGAAACGCCAAGAATCACTGAACAGCTGTTGTATCATTGTTGCGCGCATCCCATAAGCGGGTTGAATAATTTCCGTTGGAATGAACGAATGAACGAATGCTAAGAACTCAGATGAAAAGACGTAGTCGTAAGAACGAAAACTGTCTAACCTAACGACCGAGACGTGGAAACTAGAACATAACACAAAGGTACGAACCGACAAAATAAGAAAAAATTTAACAGTAGCCATATAATTAATCATCCAGTTGACAGTGTAGTGACCGGGGCTCAACCCGCAAGAAGAACCGGGAAAAACAAGGTAAAAGACAAGGACAGATGACTGTTGAAATGAAGGGATTAAACGAACCAGTCAGATGTAGCCAAATCAGGAACAAAGGTGAAAAATTCAAACGGAGCAACGCACATACTAGTTCTCCGACAACCAGTGAAGCTGCGGATACTAACTAAGGAGATACATTCGCGCAGGTGAATTTGTGGGGTATACAAAACTAACCTTGCACTCTCCATATCTTCCTACGTGTTGAAGAAACATTTACGGGTTGGATGCCAATCTTGGCCATCAAACTAACTGTCACTCAACCAAAAACCAGTATGCAAACCACATTTTTCAGGATATTGTATTTAGAACATCTCATTGTTCGGTGTGACATCGATAGATGGAATCACTAATAACGGTGTCTGACAACTAGAGTAGAAATCACGGCAATCAGTTGTACCGCGAAAGTGGATCCCAGATGCAGTAAATGTTTGGAGAAGGCACGGTTTACCAACTGCCTGTGGCCGAGTACTTCAAGTGGTATGTTGCCGTGGATCCATTTTTAACGGGAAATTGAAAAACTGACGTTACGTTCTGCTCTTGGTCTTGATTTATCAGAACATTCGATACATAATTTGTCTGCCGATGGCGTTTGTGACCTTCGAAAGCAAGGTATACTTCACAGCTGTACAACTCTTTCCAGTAGACCACTGTTCCTCATCAGAATACCAAGGTGGAAATATCCGGTGAGCACATACCCTGGTGGGCATCATACTCTGGTCACAAGTTGAATTTTACACCCGAGTTGCAAGAAAAAATGACGAATGCACAAATCGGTTTAATAGGGTTATGAAAAACGGATAAGCGAAGAAGAACACGTGCTTTCATCAAGATCTGAACTACGCGCTACGACCATGCAAAGTAGCACATTTGAAAACGCACCAGATTGTTTGTAATTTGCATAGTTCAGAATTTTCACGCTTCTTTTTTTCTGTAACTGGATGTTCAAAACTCTCAATGCAAATGTAGATCATTGTGAAGTTTGATCGAACAATGAAGTGAGAAGCAGTTGTTGATGTATCACGCAGTCCTCATTCACTCAGTAGTTTTATCAGTTATTCATGGACACATGTGTAAACTATACTGAAAATTGTATTTGATTTCACCTAATGTTATGCCCGAAAAAATGTACACACCACTCTCTGTGGTCAAAAACTGGGACTGAGTGATATTTTTTCGGAAGTCTTATTTTAGCATTTCGGAGAGCTAATTTATTTATTTGTCCATGGCCCATTTGTGAATTCGGTTTTATGAATATTCTGAATTTGAGTAATTGAAAAGTCGTGTGCGAATTTTGTTAGATTACACGATAGTGAAGTAACTAAGGACTTATTCCGCTTGACAGTGTAAATTGCACCGTACTCAAAACGGCGATCTAATATCATTAGTTCAGACTCTAAAAGCGCTCCAGGCAATACTCGTAACCACCATTTTTGCCGGTCTCGGTAACATCAGTCTCTTTATTTGTGAGAGATTATCGGGATTTATAGAATGCAAACCCGCATGACTCGTTTGAACAGTCGTCATCCTATCATGGCACGATAATTCTGGTGAATTCATACAAAAGTGGCAAAGCACTGAAGTCGACTTTCGTTCTTAATCGAGCTCATCAATAGTGCACCTCCTTAGGGTTTCCGAGGTTCGAACTCCGCACATCTTACATACTGAGCATTAAGTGTTACCACTACTCTACCAACGCTGGCTGAACGACCTGAATTCCCATGTGTGATGGTTGATAAGTAGATATTTTGATTGTTGACGTAGATGGTTTACTTGTCCATAAAAACATAGTTAACTGGAATGATTTATCGTCTCTACGTTTTCTGAAGCTCATGTTACTTGAACATTTTAGTGACATCACTGTCGACCAATATGCAGTTAACTAAAGAAAACTTGGCTTAGACATACATGATGCAACTGTGGAAAGCGATACAAAGGGTTTTATGTTACAGTGACAAACGTATCAAATGTATGGAAGCAAATCGAGCATTTTAAGTCTACATATGATGTTATTGGAACACGGGGTTGTAGAGTGCAAGGTCTCACGGTAATGGTGGATAGCTTGGAATGAGCTTGATATGCTCCACCTAGACCGGTATCTAATCAATATCATTCCACTGTGCAATATCCGGTTGATACGAATATTGGAGCAGTGTCTTTCCAGGACAGAGCTTGACCTGCGTGGACATGTAGGGAACCGTTACAAAGAAAACACAAATCTCCCTAAGTTTTAATGACAGGGAAATGCAGTGGATTGTCGTCGTTGAGTTTTCAGGTGGATTTTCTATATGGACTTTTCGGTCATTGACATGCGATACAAGTTATCTAATGTCACCTTGGCAATTAGTTTTTGGGTAGACAAGGTGGTGGTGGACTGAGGGAAAACGCGCTCTCACCAGCTAGGATATTTCTGGCTACACAGCATCCGAAAGAGAGACATCCGACCACTGTTGTGAACGGCATTTCGTCAACGTCTGTCTGTTCAGAAAACGCTGTTGCAGCAGGTGTTCCCGTGTACGAAACGGGAACGTGTCACGGCAAGCACATGCAAGCACCCAAGTCTTGCGTTGTTCTGACCGTCCATCAAAGCCCACACGCCCACAGGAAAAATCTGGCATTTCTGCTCTCTCGTTTTATTGGCGATTTGTTCAGACAAGGAATATTTGCGTGATTTTGTGTACCACCTTGCCACACCTCAAATGTGACATTTTCAGTCGACTATCTCTAGCTACTCAATATAGTGGTGTTGTTATCCAGTGGCTCTAAAGGTCTCCAGCGGTGAATTTCCTGGTACCAGAGGCCGATGTGGAACGCAGCAGTGTATTCTTAGGGCCACCGGACCTTTTGTTGAAAGCGTCAAAAGTCAATCCCCAAATTTCCTGATAGTTTATCGCTACCAGGCGAATAAGAACGTCGTGGAACTCATATTTGTGGGTTGCTTTTACCAGAAACGCTTCGGAAATACACTCTTACTGAATTATTCATACCTCCACACAAATACGATCAAAATGATTACCGTTGCACAACGTATAATTTCAACGTATGATTTGTTAAATATTGAAGTGGAAAATACATGGCACCACCCTCTGATGAACGCAGCGGAATAACCCTATTTGGAGACGGCGGTCTAGTTCACACTTGAGCGCGGTGCTTGTTTCCCATCCGTCGTATGATGTCCTAGTTTTCCACTTAAATGCACACCTGTCAGTTCACCCGGTTAGGTAACTTCGAAAAGTCATTAAATGCATGATGCAGATCTCCGTGATTTCTCCAAATCGTGGATGTCGGCTGTTTAGCCGATTCCGTCAGAACTAAAATCTGCGATGGATGGGACATTGCTGAGTTTACTACTATAGTAAAACAATACGACTCACTAAAATGAGAGTTTCCTAAACTCTTTTAATGTGGAAAGGTTGTTTTGTTTGCGAATTCCCAAGATATTCATGATGGGAGCTTTGAGACGTGTCGGTGTCTTTTATAATGAATCACTGAAATTTACTTTACCGACGGGCTGGCAATCTCAATCATCTGGATGGAATCCGAGGCACACCACAAGTGGGAGGCTTTGTTTCTTATCTGGCATTCGTACAGTTCTTGAGACTTTACATTTAGTTGTCTGAAGATTGATGTTGTAATGTAAACAGCTGCGAACCCGTCTCCGGCATAATTAGGTAGAATGAGGTCTCCAGGAAATCACAGAATTTTAATTGGTGTCAGCCAATTCTAATATACTCTCACAATCGTCAGTTGCCGACACGAAGTGTAAAGCATTAAACCTTGATGAAAAAACGATCCTCCACTTTTCGTGTCCTTTGCCTTTGAGTTGCTAAACAACTACTGTGGTCTATGTAACAAAGACAGCCCAAGCCAACTGCCGCTTAAATGACGACTGAGGCACTGGACCGTTCGAGATTGAGATCGATAAACACATATGGATTGATTATGGGTTGACAACCAACCGAAATCGGGGACGGACAAGTTCGGTTAAAGGCATGGCATGTATCCATACAGCACAAACTGACCTCAAATGAAGTGGGATTGTCTGAAAAGGCGTATTTAAGCGCTTGGCCCCGCCTGAATACCCCAGTTATTCTAACGCACTGCTGTGTTTCGTACGACCAACTACCAAAATATGATTTTATATGGCTTTGAGATTTGGATTTCTTATCAGGACCTAGGTGGGCATCGAAATTGTGATTCTATCAACAGATTTAGGGGCACTCTATATTTCACAGCTGGCACACAAATCTGTCTCAACATGAAGGAATTTCTCCCCAGTGAAGTAGCATATGGGGCAAATCAAATTATCAGTAGTTGAACTTCCCACAAAATTTTTAACAAGCGAACTATTGTTCACCATATGAATAGACCACAACCGGAATAAATCAAGTGATTTCTTTAAAATTTAAACGAAATGCGGGACCATGTAGAGAAATACTAATTCAGATCACTTTGGTGAATTTGTTGTCTGCATAACCGACCTTGACACGTTATTTCTAGTCACCGAACCACTCGCAAACGCGTTGCGCATAATTAAGAAGGATTCTCCGAGTATAAAATGCATGCACTGTGGAGATTCATTGTGAAGATTCACACAAAATGCATCGCACAATCCTTACTCTCTCCCTATTTGCAGTAGCCGTCCACGGCTGGCAATGTAAGCCACATTGAGGATATATTTTAGTGTCGTATGTCGCGACTGACAAGTCACTGTGTGGTCTAGCACTGACAAAAGGGTTCTATGAAATTAGTTGAAACATATTGTCGGAATATTCAAGTGTACAAACTTCATATCAAGTTATGTGCATCCATAAATTCGTTGAGGTTCTCGAATTTGAGGTCTTATTGCATTTACACGAGTGAAATTTAGCAGTGGGTTAATCTGATTCATCTCATTTGTAAATTGTTTGCTAGACTTACTCGTTTTTACATCCAAGGCATTTCTCTAGTTGTGTGTTTCACCTTTCACACTTGACATGTTTTACGCTTTTCAACTTATTTCGTCAGTCTTCATGGTGTCGACCCTTTTCCTCTACGTCAGGGTTTTGCAGCCTCCCAATGGCTGTCGGTGATTGTGAGCACAAATGGCCATATCACTACTTCGACAAGGAAAAAGGAGAATGCGTCGATTTCGAATACAGTGGATGTGGAGGGAACGACAACAAATTTAGACATGTGGAAGACTGCCGGGAAACATGCATGAGTTGATGATCATTAAATATGTTTTATTAACTGTACTCTCGTTGTTCATAAAATAAAATTTTTTGATTGGTATATTGCTCATAATCAAGAAGATAAATTCCTAGCATGACTCAAAATTGACCTTGTGCTGAGACCATGCATCGTCGCCGGATTATCTGAAGCACCTATTAATTACAGGTTTAGTGGCATCACTGTCGATGACTTTGCAAACAAATGAAGGAGAATCATCAGGTGATTTCAAGCCGTAAAATTGTGGAAGGCGATGGTAGTAATTACAAAGCGTGACAATCGATGACGATCAGATTCACTCAAGATGATCGATGGTCGATGATGATCACTGGACGGTGTGCAAGAGAGTGTGCACTGGGTTCTCCCATGGAAGTGCTGAATGAATTGTATACTGATAAGCACTGCTAGTTCCCGTACGTTGCACCGAATTCTCCACAGGACGTTCTGTTTACTCATCCCTTACTGCTATGGCAGTATGAGATCTCTGGTGGGCACCAGATGTCCCCGAAAAGTGTTGGTATAATTTAAACCAAGTTCAAAAATCCGGCTAGGTTGTAATTACCTCTTGTGGTGGAGTTTTAAAGGCAAATATCTGTGAAGAATGAGTAGAAAGCAGCAGAGCTCCGAATATACTTATGTACCAATATGGATAAACGAGATAGCTGAATGTGGCTCTGAGGGAGAATACGCCGTTTGTTCCCATGTGTCCCTACATTCCTAGGAGAGTTTGTGTATGCCCGATGTCCTCGCTATGAACAGGACTTGAAATCACATACTTACTAGAAGTGGAATGACACGTGCATGAACTTTAGGTGTACAAACATTTCTTGCAACTCAGGATAGATCGGGCATTATTCCCTCACCGTACTTTTTTAACGGGAAAATCAAAGCATTGTTCACTGATCAGACGTCGAGTTTTTTTGTTTGTAATCTGGGCACCACATTTTGTTCTCAACGTTTTACCTAATGTTGCGATTAGAGTTTGATGAAGGTACCAATGTCACTGTACTGTGTACTGTTCTAAGTTGGAAAGGCTCAAGCTTTCAACCTGTCATATGGAAAGATGAGCAGAAATTGGAGAAAACTTAGCAGTGAGCAGAAAAGTAATATGGGCGGAGGAAATAATCCCTAGTGTCGAATCGGTGCTTCAGAATCTTCATTCAACGAAGAAGCTGAGAAGCTAAGTGCAAACAGTCACGCTCATGAAACCTCAACAACTGCAAGCTCTGAATATTGTTTTATCAGATCGGAGAGCGAGAAACACACTGAGATAGGTGGATAGTAATGTCATTACGATGGTGGATAGAGTCACAGTAGTAATGAACAAAGACGACTATCTTTAAAAGGTCAAGCAACATTTCGCCTGTGAACCCTACCTGCAAATTACCAATGATACTATTAATTCAATAATGAATCAGAGTAAGGTCTAGATTGGTAGACACTTGTGATCTATAATAAACCGTTTGGGGCAAGGCATTTGTTGTATCCAAACTGTACGAATCAACCAGGACTCTACGGACTGTCGAAAGTCCACAAGTTAGGTGCTGCGATGAAACCAATAAGGGTTCCTATGGGCTCTCCAACAAATGAAGTGGAAGGAATCATAGGTGGTATACTAAAACCACTTACGGAGCGATCGAGCAACTCCCTTCGGAGTTTGTACGACTTTACCAGTGAAGTCGCAGGATATCCTTTGGGGACAGATGAAGTTCTCGTGAGCTTTGACATCGTCTGAATGTACACAAACATTCCCAGGGCGGGCGCTTTCAAGTCAACCGATAGACACGAACGAATATAGTTCCCAGTAGATGAAGTATCTGGAGATGAAAGAATGCGTTTCAATCTTGACCACTTTGCTTCTGTCGCAAGCGTTAACTCACGAAAACGGGGTCTTGCACTGGTATCTCAAGTATCTCCAGGTTTAGTCAATATTTATAGGAAGGATTTCGGACAAATGGACCTGGCCCGATACCATCGTCCGCCGAGACATTTGGTGTTACGTTGACGACATCTTTGTTGTAATCGAACTTGGTAAGGTCAAAAAATTCCATGAATGTCTCATTAGTTTGAATCCTTATATCAGACTTAACATGGAGATTGAGTATACCTCGGGCACACTACTCTTCCTGGACTGTATGACACACAAGAGTGATAGAGCCACAAATAGTCAGAAGAACCATTCTCAGCTACTCATCAGCACATCCAAGATCCGTGGATACTATTATTTTCTCATCAATGTTTATTCCAGTCAGCGTGTTGTGTACAGAAGAGGTCTTTCTAGGTTCTCCTTGAGACCCACCCTAATAAGCAGTACCGCTTAGATGAAATCCACCACTGATTTAGCTTGATTTAGTTAACTGACTCTCCTGACGCCTTACATCTCGACCAACATTATGGCCTAGTCACTTGGCCTGAATCAGCATTCATATCAAAAGTGAAAAGTAGTTCCGTAATAAATCTAACGATTGTTTCCGAATCTTTCCCGAAAATCCTGATTGAGACCTGGCTTTTCATCATCATCAACATCGACAGCATGACATCAGTGTTCAACACCGATGCTTCACTGCCGTTAGCAGAATGAATGGCAGTCTGGCTTGAATTTTCGTCCCATGAAAATTCGCTATGAGCATAGTCCCTCGGACAAGCAATGAGATAGGCTAATCCCCCAGTCGACCTGACAACATCCACCGGACTGACACAAGGCCTCCAATACGGTCCCTTCTGAATCTTGTTACTGATATGCTTATTGTTTCCGCTATCCTTGGGTTTGCAAGGCGCTTGTTGAGAGGCCTTGGTCGGGCGGAGTGCATATTTCTTCTTGGTCAGCTCTTTTACACAATTCAAGCGATTCTGCTTCACGCACTGGTGTGCAATTCACAGGTACAAACTGCAAACTGATACGGAAGGGTCAGGTCGAATCAACTCAGAGCCTTAAATTTCCAAAGAAGTCAACGAATGTGGTAGGTGAATGTATTTGATACATAACTCCCTAAGTCACGGTGGACAAGCGAAGTAAGTAGTTAATTTTCGGATCAAGAGGACTAATGCTATGTCCACCAAACTCACACACGCCAGGCACCGGTCTGATGTAAGTTAACCTGTCGATAGTAGGATAAACTCTGGGGCAATACAACCCACGCTGTTTCACCGACCAGACTGTTCACGCAGAAGACCTACGAAAACTCTCAGTTTATCAATGGGACTCATTGAAGCGTTGTCCAGATCGATTGAAAAGTCGGAATACGTATGCTTAGGTGTCAGGTGGCTTCTGAAGGAAGAAGGCAACCACGTGGGTTGCCTTTGTTAAACTGTATAGTCTACATGCCAGCTGGCCGTCTGCATCACGGTGCCTGCTTGTTCCATGTTGGTCAGAACGGAAACCACCAAAAGGCGGACTTCACTTCGAGATTCCCCATTAAAACGAAGTCACGCTCTTCGAAAATTTATTCGAAGGATGCTTGTTGTTGCTGGTTTATAACCCATATTTTTATTGCCTGTGCATTGGTACCTTTCTTACTCCAGCGTGAGATTTCTACAGTATTGCTTTTCTGCCAAGGGCAATAAAGTGAACTTTGAGATTTCGGTTCAGTGAGGCATGGCCATTGTGCTATTTTCCTCCTCTTGGTAACTGACTAACTGGTTTGTGAAAGGTGCATATTGTTTTTTTTTCAGGGTGAGGTAAAATAATTTGATAGTAGTAGACTAAATACATTCGTTTGTGAATCAAGTCGGTGTTGACCGCAACTAAAATGAATCCTGTAGGTTGTGAACCTGTAGGTCGTGATATTCATCAACGGTATGTGCCGCACAAGGATCGTCTCAGATTGCAGTCTGTGCGACATTCATTTCATCGCGTTAGATTTGCTACTCATAAGGTCGGATTGCTGAGAACTCTTCACCAGTTCACACCAATCTCGCCCGCCTCATAGCTCATCTGATAAGGACAGTCCTCGAGTATCTGACAAAATTGCTTCACTTGAGTATGAAATTGTACACAACCAGCGAAACACATTACTGGTGAATTAACATGGTAGTAACAGAATGCCAGCTGAATTCGGAGTCAGCTAGGACTCTCGTCATAATACCAGTTTATTTCACAAAAGGATACGTATAGCTAATTGCTTAAAGTGTGGTGTTTGAGCGGAACACGAAGTTGACGGAAGCTTGGGTTCTGTGCCTACGTGACGACCCACAAGAACGGTAGAACCGGTTATGGGCTATTAGGAGCTATCAATAACCATATCAGTGAAGTGTTGGTTGAAATTATTGGCATAAAATTATTTTGTCTGATCCAGATATGTCCAGATATGTCTTTCTCACTCTCTCTTTATCTGTATCAGCCGTTGTTCGAGTGATCTCTAGACATTTTCCGATGTGAAATCCTTGTTGACGTCTTATCGATAGGAATGAAATTTTTGCATATGGTTCGATACAATTCAAGTGCCTTCCGGATGCTCAAAGGGTAGATTTTTTCTGAAGAAGAAATTTCTTAGACTCGACTGACTAGATTACGGCTACATTTATCTTTGATTTTATCCTCTCGTGCGTCCGTCCTCAAGCAGGCTACGTTAAGTTCATTACAGTTCCGTTTGTCAGCCATAAATCGTCCACAGATTCACTCTGGTTTAACTTGCTAGTTTCGTTCACCGCTGATTGGAAAAATGGTCAGTGGATAACTGCGCGATGTAGATGCATTATCCCACGGTTCCATCAGCTTGTTTGTTGACGAGGCGTTTGCAGTAAAATTGTCCAGCTCAGCGGATAGACCGATGACCAACCATTGAGTTTGAATCAGTCAACTTATCCAATGGGTTGAGGACTTCGACATCTGCACGTGTGTGATTGAGTCACGTTCATACATGTCAGCAACCACAGCTGGACCTTGACCGACGTATGGCAACGCAGTTGAAATTACAAATTATACGTACGTTCATACGTAGACTTTATGTAGATCACTTCACATTGTTGTTAACCTCCATATGGTTTGATGAAGCGCTTTTCATAAGACAGGCGACCCATTCCGTGTGCAGTGAGTAACTATACAAATGTCTGCCTGCTCTCCTATGGGCTTTTCTTCTCCCAAACCTACTTTCGTTGTCACCGAAGTTCGCTCATCCACATACGCAACCAGTGCTCTGGTACCATCAGATGAAGCTGATGCATAACGTACATAATGGGTGTGGTAATGCCTGGACAACCTAATTTGCATTGTTAAGAAGCTGGTTACTGCCTCGCCTCAGCTGTCTCTGGTTTCTCATACCCGAGGACACACTCGTTTCGACTAATACCAGGTTAACCAGGCGTAGTATTCTCTAGAGATTCACTAGCGCATTTTCGATTGCAGCCTCTGTTTGACTTGCTCAAGCAAGTCGAAATTATGAAAGGAGGTACTATACAGGTTCCGCGATTCAACCACACAAAATACTAGTGTAAAGTGAGCATTAGCAACAGGCCGGGAAATATGAGTCTTGTTGGCGTTTCTTAGCCATTTGTGTTTGGTGTAGAACAACGCTTGCGAGCAGTGACTGAGGTCTTCGGCCCGCAAAATCATTAGGTCAATGCTAACCTAGTGTTCGGGTGAATATCTGGGTATTCCGAAGTGGGTGTTTGTGCCTCGCTTGCTGAGCCTGTGATGATTTCCGTGCAATCGCACCGTTAATCAGAATCCCAATACTGTCGTCAGAAGGCATGATCGCAAACCACACTATAGAACTAACATTACGCCAACCGTTCTTTGGCGTACGGAACACGACACTCCATTGTGCTGCTCAGTAACAGACTTGTGCACATTGTGACGCCAAGAATATGGACAACTGAGGCTTGCTGTGTAATTCTGCTTACCTTTCTCAGAATAGTACCGTGAACATTCGACTCTGATTCTTTCTTTTGATGTCCTGGATTGTCGAACCTAATCGCCCCTCAAAGTTACGTATCGTGAACCTCAACACTCATAAATATCGCTCCAAATGAACTATGATATGGCCACCGTTTGACACATTCAGCTGACTAAGCAGCCAGAATCTGTGCGGAACAAGCAGCGCCTTGCAACCAGAAAGTTCGATCGACCCGCATTTGTACACGCTGTCAACTGTTGTTTGAAACACAAAGTTAAAAATACATTTATATGTATCGCTTCTGGCGGTTAAAGACTGAGGAAACTAGTTCATTGACGTGGTCTTGGGTTAAGGCCCGCTTACTAGGCACTGAGTGGTCCGTATGACGCGGCTCACACACCTTCAACCCTTTGTATTTCTGAAAGGCTTTATTTCAACTAGTAAGTCCCACGTACATCACTAGGGATAGTAATGCTACAATTTATACGAGTAGATGAATGGTTTTGTGAGTAGCAGCAACATTTAGCGAGATCATGCCAACGCCACTCTTATATGAACAGTTATCCCAATCCCCTTTGAATTTTCTGCAGTCTGACCTACACATGTCAGTGGCAACATACGAGATTGTCCTTTTAATGCGTCACTTTAACAATATGAGTTCTAGACCGTACAGGAATTTGGTCGTCCGAAACACGCAGCATGAATGCGCATGCCGGACACGTCTCTTGTTGAAAATGGACAGGCTCTAGTTGTGAGCTTGCTGGACCTCTCAGATGACTAGCATTATTCGAATTTCTCGACCGACAAAATGCGTTTAGTATAATATTGTTTGTTTGAGATCAATAGTCCCTTGCCGCATTGGTATAGACAGGTACCATCCTCCTGAATGCTTGAAAATTCGCCTCAGAAATGGAAGTCTCGTTGAAATCCTGGGTAGATACTAAACCATTCGTAGCACTGCCATGAAATTTCGAAAAGCATAGATTATCCAACATCCGGTTTCTAAGCATCAGGCCTCCAAATTAGTCATCAGGAAATTACTAATGTATATTCAACTCAAGAAGAGTATGCTAAGGAACCCGGTTCTCATTGATACCCAATCACAAGGACTTATTTTCCCCTAGGGGATTCTTCGTCGTGTTTACAAACAGAAATAGTTTATTCCTAAATCTCAATGAAGCCGTCTTTTGTCAGTTTGCTTCCAGTTGAGTCCGTAGGTTCGCACACATCAAACAAATGTAGCTTTTCACTCGTTTTCATTGGATAACTAATCAACAGCACATAAGATTTTCCAGGTGACTGTGCGAAATGCTATTCTTCCAGCCCACCTTACTAGTGATTTCGTTGTTTCCATAGTGTGTAGACACTCGTAGTGTTGGTTCGCGTAACCATGGTTACCGTTATGGGTGTGTACAACTTAGTTTACATCGGTTTCGATCGATTCACCATGATCAAAGGAAAACTAGATGTGTCGTATGGGGGAAGTTTCTGCCATAGACATTTCCGTGAGACATCCCACATGTTATCACTGCTTTGGCAAGTGAGTCAGCGCCAATGCGAAAGAAGAAAGAAATTTTCCGCAAAGACTACTTGTACTATAAGATACCGAGACATGAAATATCAGTTGTGGCTTTTCACAACTAATCGATTTGTCAAAACAAATTAGTGTAAACATACTACTCTACAAAAAAGACGACCTCACAGGGATGAGGAAGTAGTCAACGACCGATCAAATCGCTTCGGAGTAACCTCCACTTGAATCTCAGGCCAAATTGTACAGGACAAATCACGGAAAGGTATGGTAATCAGTGGAAATATCTTTCGACTTCTTAGAGCTTAACGTAGATATCGAAGCAACCTGCATAATCATCATCAGCTGTGAGAACCGCGTACTTGTCTTACAGTGGTTATAGCTGCCACAGGTTCGTTCACCGATGAATGGAGGAGGTGGGGTAGGTAGCTACGCATTGGAGGCGGAAGCTGATAAGTTGGTGCGTAAATACAGCATTGTCGGTGGACTGACAAATCGAGGAGTTGGGAAGGGAGCTATGGATTGTAGGCAATAGCTTGGATGCACGAGCGCCACTGAGACGCAACTGGGCCATATCTGGCAATGTCCCTAATCATTGATGTGGCCCGTCTCGAGGTCCCGATCCGGGAAGACGGCAATGACCAGCGGAGTTGAGTTTGTTCGTAATGAGTTTTATACTTTGCTTCCAAGTCATTGACCGCCTCCGGCTCGTTTCCACCCTTCACGTGGTTGTGCGAAAAGAACTCTCAAAGGAAGTCGGTCGACTGGCGTACGCAGCATGTGGCCAAACCAGTGCAACCTACGTAGTGATCACTTCATCTGCTGGAAGTGAGTTATTTCCTCCGAATACCATTAGACGTACTTCGATATTGCCTATCCAGTGCTTACACCACACTCAGGTAATGCTCCGAAGACATCGATTGTCGGACACTGAAAGACTTTTGACGTCCTCAGCGCGCAGCGGCCAGGTATCTGATCCATACAGTTAATTGGAGCGCACCGCAGCATTGTAAACCCGACCCTCGACGGAGGAGCTAATGTCACGCCTACGCCACAGGTGACGCAGGTTCACCAAAGCTGCTCTGGCCTTCCCAATCCGGATGAAAACATCATCTCTGGCGACACCACCGGGACTGATACAACTGCCCAGGTAAACAAATTTGTCTAATACCTCTGTCTTCTGACATCCAGAGTACACATCCTAAATAACGTAACTTACGAAGCGTGAGTAGTTAATACATCACGGTAGTGTTCCTCCTGCCAAAAACCATCTGGCGTACCTCAGCAGTGCTAACCAGATGTTCTCATTAGATCCAATCAACAATTTGGAGATACGGGCGGTCAAACACTGACATCCTTCGTATGTCCCCGAGTGTACAGGCCACGATTTTGATCTGTAAAGTGGTATGGATCACATTGGGGCGAGATGGCCCAAGTGGTTAGAGTGCGAATCTACTGACCGGAAGGTCCGTGGTTCGAATCCGACCTCCGCCACTCGACTTCCCCTGTCTAGGCTGGGGCAACCTGGCAGTATCCCAGCCCTCGTGCTTCCTTCGGGTGGCATGGCAGCTAGGCACCGGAAGGGTGCTACAGCTGAACGCTTATTATTATCTTATCTATGGATCACACTTCCACAGTACAAGCTCTGCCGTTCAGAGACAGACTGATGTTAAGCTGTCCTGGGCTTCCCGATCCAAGAAACCTCATCTTCAGGTAGTCCACCAGAATCTACAAAACTGCCCAGGTAAAATGTACCTACCGCGTCGAATGTCTCGTCAGTATGAGGTTTGTGTTTTACCCCACTTAGTCTTGTAGCAGCATTTTACACTTTTCAGAGGTGAAGCGAATAACAAACCGCGTGGCATAATTACCTAAGTTATTTTAAAAGGTCTGATTGTCTGAAGGGTCCAAACCAAGGATAGCAATATCGTCTGCAAACTCTGTGTCCGTGAGGGAACGTCCCAGGGGCAATTCGATCCCCGAAACTCTAGAGTCAGGCAGAGTTTCGAGCAGCACATCAGTAACTCCTAAAGATTCGCCGGATAACCCTGAAACGAGTCAAAGAAGGACACGAGCGATCTTTTCACGCGCGAATTACGGACACCTCACCCGCCGCTTCAGCCTGTGGTCCATCATAAATGTCAGAATGAAATAGAGGAATTCATATGAGCATGCAACCCAAATGCCTTGTTTATTGATATACTAATTGCGCGATAGAGGCTCCATTTCGTCTTCATCATTTAGTTAAGCTCGAGTAGTCCATGAAATTACACATAATGACAAGTGTAGACGAGAGGTCACTTCAAACACACGTAAGTTTATCACAGACCATGTTCGTCAGCATGACCAAAATCATTGATAATTCTTGACTCCCATGCCCCAGACGATGGGTTTGAGTCCCAGTCGGGACTTTGTAACAGAAAGGTGACAGCAAAACAAGCTAAATTCCTCATGTTGACGAACAATCAACTAGTTCCCCATCTCAATTCAAGAGCGCGAATTTACTGTCCGGAAGGTCCATGTTTCGAACTCGACTTCTCCTGTTAAGGCTTGGGCATCCCTCGTGCAACCTTCGTGTGGCAGTACAGTTAGGCACCGAAAGAGTGATACAGTTGAACGATTTTTTTACGTCCTTCGTATTTCAAAAGCCATCAGTGGTACAGAGAAAGCCGTTTCACTTTATTTTCAGCACGCATGAGTAGCGCCGCACCGACAGAATCCCGAGAGAGAGAGGCACTCGAATAAGCAAACTTGCGAAAAACAATCGAAAACTCCCCCCAACTAAACTGAGTAGTGAGGCATTCGCGTCACCCGAAAAAACGACACGCATTAAGACGGGAGTGTTTATCAGGAATTATCATAATCAGAAAGGTGATTAATCCCAATAAAACTTCGGTATAAAAGTCTACCGGAAAGTGAAAACAAACAGATGCAATGAAGTGAAGATAGAAAATGCGGAAAACATATAGGTATGATGGTGTTCATCTGTTTGTTTCGAAACGTGTAGCTGTTGTTCACTAGCCATCCAACGTAACTGATACGGAAAAACCAATGGGTTAATGATATGTATCTGTGGGAGTAACTTGCTGTATCCAGTTATGGATTTCGACGCATTCGCCTTGCAGCCTGGAATGAATAAAATGGGTGGAATATACGGAAAAGGAGTTAACTCAAATACAGCTAACGCTTTATGCTCTACGAATGCAAGTAATTTCGCTAGTAGAATGGTGACAATGCTCGTACTTGGGACTAGTGGTCCGGGAAATAGGTGGATGTTTTGATGCGCAGAACAATGTCGTAAGAATTATAGTTCAAAACCCCGGAGTGGGTGGAATGTGACGCCGTCAAACCACTATTCCCTCTTCTATTATTCCGGAAAAGCATTGCGGCCTATCCAGAACTGCACAAATCTGATGGAATCAGATGGGTGAATCAGAGGGAATGATCGTAGTGGTAATAACGCGCCTGAGTGCGCTTCGGTAGTGTATGAAAGCAGGTCTGTCAGCTTCCAAAAGATACTGCGGAGCCGTCAGATGTTTATATACGTCGGTTCGAGCGCAGTGAAATTCTCGTCAACTGATTAACAATAAATCTTCCGAAATCCATAGCCTGCAGAATGCAATGCTACAGAGTCACGAGGACTTTTATCATGGATTTCTATACTGATGGTTGAGAACGCTTGAGTTTATCAGTCGAGATAGCAGCTACGATGTTCTGAATGAGAGCATGTCATGAAATCAGTGTGAAAAACATCAAATAATAAACACGTTTTAGAAGGACTAAATAAAACGTACCTGCACAGGGGGGTGTGTTTGAGTAGTCGCTGAAGGCTGTAATATGAAACAACGACATTTACGAGAGAAATTCAAGGTTTGCGCGTGCGAATCAAATGAGGCAGAAGCTGTATGGGGGGAGGGTATCAACCCTAATTGATAACTGGACGCTTAATACTCTCAGGTGATTCCAGACACTTCCACAAACAGCGCATCTCCACTCACAACGTATTCATGATGTCACCTCGACGGGTAACCAAGCATTTTCAGTTACTCCCCAGCTCAGAGAACGAATCAAAGACCAAGTACCTATATGAATTCAATCGATAAACAGCTTCGATAAAGCGAACAAACCAAGGGACACGCCTGAGGGTAACCAGATACTTAGAGGGAGAGAGACAGTAATTTGTGGTTCAATAACTGTTATGAGTGTATGAGGCTACTCGGATGACCAAAAACTCATGATCACCATTGTAAACCAGGTGCATGAAAATGACGGGCGTCACTAGAAGAAACAACTTACATCTTCAACTTTTCTTTTGCTAGGCGATGTTGAGGTATCCAGCCGTTTGGATTTCTTCTTGGAGGCTTTCTCGCCCGAATCACCGGTTCGCCTCATGGGGCGAGCAGCTTGAATTGTGGACTTTTGGGGTGAATAGGACGAAAAAAGCTAGTGATTCATTTCAGCTTCGAGTCGAAGAACGGAAGGATGCAACCCGAACAGGATGCTGACATGAAAATACGGGGAAGCAAACGAACGAGTCGAAAAAACCTGGTTTCGTTCTAAACGGATTGCGTCCAATGTAAATCCTTAGAATCCAATACTCATTAGTTCCCAGCCTGGTCATGAATCCAGTTAATTGAGAAAGAGGGAAAATCCACGGCGGACCGAATGGGGACAGCAAAATAGCAAACGAAACCTACCGAATTCACGGTCCAAATCGAAGTATCCAGAGCACTGTGTGATGACATAAACTTTGGCTGCTGTCCCGGCGAAGGCATCACAGCGGCAGAGCCGTGAAGGGTTTCCGTAGCCACACTAGAATGATGAGGACTTGGTAGCCTACGCCAATCACCAATGTCCTCCTGCACTGGTATCCCATTTCGATACGAACGGCTCGTGGGTAGGAAGGTCCTAGTGTTGGAATCTTCAGTTCGAATGGATGACTGTTCTTCCACAGTGTTTGAAGGACTTTGCAACCGTCCGACGGGAGGTGGTTGCTCATAGGACAAAAGCTGTGATGGATTTGAGGAATAGGTAAAAGTGAATTTGAAGAACAAAGGGTGTAAAGCTAAGAAACTATCAAAATAGTCATTTTAACCTAGCCAGGCCCAACCTTGAGATAAAAAAGGGAAAATCTGAGCTGGCTAGAGACACTTCAAATGCACTGGTGCTCCATCGCAACTTTGAACGCATTTTTATGGAAAAAACGGAATTTTCAGTGAGTGGCGACTGATCACTCACATCCTAAGTTTATTGAAATGGAACACTCACACTGTACTGGTACAGTTCGGTGCTTCATCTCAACATTCGACCAACCAGATGAGAGTAACGCTGAGAAGATTAAAGAGAAAATACTATGGACGGGACTACTAGTCATTATGGATGGCCTGACAGATGGAAACTGATCAGTGACTTACGGAAACCGTGTCTGGTGACCGTGGATCGTAGCTGCTCAATTTTCCAACATTGGGAGATAACATATCACCCGTTAAAGCAGACGTTGGTGCTGTCTGGATGTAACGATACTCTGTACGGCCCGGATGATGTGATCGTGAATGGGAAACCGATGGTGTCGCAGAGACCAAAGGTTGGCGAAAAGTAAGGGTAGGTCGTGCGGCTGGTTCCGGTTCGCTAACACCAGACCGGGTGCGTTCCTCACCCGAAGACGCCATGGAACGGGAAGGATTGGAATATGAGCGACTACCAGACGTGCGCAGGTCATTAAGATGGTAGCGACATGTCCAATCGTTGACTGTAGGCCACTCCCAGGCGGCTACGGAAAGGAGTCCCGTGGTAGACCTAGAAGGGTGAAATAGATCATCAATTGTCTTGATTAGTATTTTGTCTCTCAACCGAATCACAAAACAAACAAAGAACACTCATGTCCCATCATGTTTGGATAAAAAAGTAGTGCGAAGATTACGACGAGGCAGCAGAGATTGTGGGCATCTTGACAGTATCATCCGACGGCGACTAAAACGGAAGGTACACAGGCTCGCCAAGTTTCGCCGGGACAAGAATGCAAGATGGGTGATAAAGGCAGTGAAAAATGCGTGTCGGGCATTTCAGGCATGTCAGTAATGGGGACGCTTACAAACAGCATGCTGATTTTTAAGCACGGTGATTGAGAGGTTGAAACGAAACTCCATGAGGAATTCCAGGTCTCAAACGTCGTACCGGAAATAAGAAGCCGTTGGGTAGTGTCCACAAAAGTCGACAAAAACCACCCGTGACAGGAATGGAAAACGCACGTCCTTAATTGATACGAAATCCGAGAACTCTCACCGGCTCCTTGCAGACACTACTGCAAAGGATCCACACTATTTTTATTCTCCTCTGCGCTCGGCTAAACTGTCGACACCGTCCGAGCCTCTGATGCGGTATTCGAGATGTAGCTGGATGTATTCGAACAGACCGACGGGAACCACCTTCAAACCCGAGGCACAGGGTAGTACCCTAAACTAATGGTGTGAGAGGCTGCAAAAACAGTCGTCCAAGAATCCCAGCTCACTGAACAGCGTAGTTCTCTACAAGCATGTGGTGTTGTTTGGCATAAAACCAAATGGATGGTACAACGCCCGCCTACTGCTATGGTAAGGTGGGATTAGGAACAACCCATCTGCGTCCCAAAAAGTCACCCGGGAGCCACTGAAGTAGTAGAAATGTCGATATATGACATCTATGACGCAACGCTTAAGCGCCTTCGCATCCCAGCTCCCCTGTGCTTACGAAAGATTTGATAAACAAAAAAGTTTCAACCCAAACCCGTGCTAGGCGTTAGGTGATGTGTCCCAAATAAATGCAGTTGGGTGGTCTGGGAGTGCCAAATCGTTCGCACACCATCGATGTATAGCGACCAAACAATTCGAAAGAGGCACGAAGGCTGCGCAACTACCGCGTCGCCCAAGGCTAGACAAGAGCAGTCGGAAAGCCAGCATTTAGTTCATGATATTGACCTAAAGCTGTCATCTTGACGTGGTGGTCAGGCTTAGGTGCTGCAGTGATTCCCGGTTTACACTGGTTGGAACTTCATTCCACGATGTGCAACCAGGCCAGGAAGGTCAAACGGAATCAGTCAGGCCAAGAGCAGCAAGACCTAGTACTGCGATTAATCGTAGTACAAAGCGATCTGGGAAAGTTATACTGTCCTCTGCGATAGAAGTGCGAAGTTATTAAGGCGACCAGCATGTCCATATTCATCGAAGCAGCGATGCTGCCTTCCTCCGAGGAAGGACGAGTCAGAAAAGATCGACCCTAAAATGCACACTCCGATCGCCCAACGGTTGAGCCAGGTGAACAGTTCAGACCACTGAGTCATCGGTTTTGCCCTCTGCCTCGCCGGTCTTACTTTTGAGTAAGAGGCTCAAGAAGGAGACGGGTGTCAGTCACTTGGACAGAATGTTGATTCTGGTCTCTGGAATTCAAGCTACAAAACTTTGTGCTGTGATGCACTTGACTTCTGCGATGAATTGTTTTTGCAAGGAATGGGTGTGACATAGCATACGAAGGGTTTGTGATTCGGTAGTGGTTGCTTCTAGCGCACCTTGATGAAGCTGGAGATGGAAATAACGCACAAGACAATGAGCAGATGAGAATGCTGTGGCCCACACAGGTTAGTTCGGCAAATTGTGAATTATCCTGTATGTCCCGGATCAAGAAGATAACACCAGGCCATGAGAATTCGTTACTTGAACCAGTTGGCACTAGCTTATGTGATTTGAAAAGGAGTGAGCTTCAAACAACAAGCAGGGATTGTAAGATACGAACTTATTCTGAATTCTAACAAAGGATCAGTCTTTCAACATGATTTGATCACTTTTTGAAGGGTGAAGTTTACAAATGGAACCCAGTTCAGTGTACTACTCGACAAGTATCGGACGATTTTCTAGACAAGATAAGCTGCGATGATGCCCAGGTGAGATCGTTACTCAACAGCTGCAAGTACCCTAGTAAGCACGAGATGAGCTCCATACTTATCCCGTGTTATTAAATGCTAACACCCCTCCTTCCAACCTCAACCCGATCCCCCTCCAAAAAAAGAAGTGCTGTGAAAAAACTTACATGAAGCATTTAGCCATAAAATACGACGATGAACGGACCAGACCATCCCGAACACACTCACCGCTTTGGGTAAACAAACCAGCACAGGACAACTAGAGTCAGGAAACAGCCCGGGAACGACACAGCGGTTAAACCATAGGACCACGACAAAGTACACTGATCTAGGCCTTGCAACCAGTTGCGCTCCAACACAGGCACCCGTTTGCTCTCGTCGTCCACGCCGACACCCATTGTGATGAGACTGATGAGAATGCACAAGCCTAATTTGTAGATGAACAGAGAAGGGAACATGGTGGCGTGTTTCAAAGCTTCATGACCGAAAGATAAACGAGAGCATAATGACGGCAAGGAAGCTGACTTACAGTTGGTAGGACGAATAACATACGGCAGTGGTAGGAAAGGGAGAAGCACGGGACCCACTGTAATGAAATTTTCGCTTGACGTGTTTCAAAGCTTCATGACCGAAAGATAAACGAGAGCAAAATGACGGCAAGGAAGCTGACTTACAGTTGGTAGGACGAATAACATACGGCAGTGGTAGGAAAGGGAGAAGCACGGGACACACTGAAATTTAATTTTCGCTTGTTCAGAATACCAAATAGTTCCATCCGTGCAATATGATCACACGGCAGAATTGTTGTTACAGTAAACCAATAAAGTCCCCAGGAATCCCCAGCAGTCCATTTCTTGTAATCGTGTTTGTTTCGTAAACGTTGTTACGGTTAATGATACAGCAAAACCGAAATACATTTTTTTTTAAATCAACTGTACATTAGCATGTTAGAGCGACTGGGGGCAAGAAGCTTCAATATGCATGCGCATCCTGTAGCGGTTGGAACGATCGAGAATAAGAACAAGCTTTTACGGTTCCCATATTCAGCTTATTACAGCAGTACTCATTCTACTCTCCTTCTACTCTGCTTACATCCATTGTTCGTGGGCAATGCGAGCACAGTACAGCCCGCTTGTTTTGCACGTTATGACGTTCAAGAGTACTGACGCGGTGAAAACAAAATTCGCATACGACTCATTACACTGAATATCACGCATCAAGCATACTATCAGGAAGGTCAGATTCCTGAAAGCAACTTCAGAACGCCCGGAACCTACTGCTCCACCAAAAACTCAACTGGAAAGCCGGCAAGCATCCAGGCCAGTCAATCATTCAATCAATTCGGCAAAACCTGATGAGTGTTCTTGCTCGCAAAAGAAGCACGACCGAATGTGACCAGCGTTCAGGCTTTTCACAGAGGCACGATCGATGTTAATGGGTGTTCACTAACGCCTATCAGACAGCCTGGATCAGTGTCAGAAAGTCCCCTTTAAATAGCGTGGGGCCGTTGTAACTTTTGCTCGCGCTCTCGCACTTGCTTGTTCGGAATATAGCTATTGCGTTCCCTTCCGTGAGTCTTTTCTCTCCGACACTAGGCACTGGAGCGGATCAGCAGCAGATATCACAGACTGACGAATCAGCATATATAAAACATACACAGCCATACAAACAAGCAGACAGGGCGGTCTCCTCCTCCCAAATTCGTTACCACTAATTAAGAATTCCAAATCTAAAGAGCACACTTCGTCCTGGTTCCACTAACGTTGCTACTGGATCGACAAGCAAATACCAAGTGACCCTCCCCCGAAAAAAGAAACGGGTAAATTTCGGCAGCAATTCACAATAAGGACCAGCTCTTTTCGGAATAGGATGTTTGGCATGGCCACTGATTGCTGTTAGGTTAGGGTGGATAAGGATGCGCAAAAGCCACGATTATTTCTATTGGTTATGTCCGGTGCAAATTGCCGATACCATTCAATACATTGGTGGAGATCGGGTTATTTTCTGTTAAGATTTCATCCTATCAGTAAGATCAATCTGTGGTGAAAAGCCGAGCACCGTACAGCTGCGTCATCCTTAATCGGCACCAGCAGTGCGAATCCCACGAAACTCAGTTTTGAACCCGCGACTTTCTGGTCAGTGGTTGGGCAAGAAACCGTCCGGCCACTAGTGGCTGGAAGGCAGGTGTTAGCTCTCCCTTAGGATATTGCGTCACTTACCCTTCATTCGAGGAGTTCACATTCAAATGGAAATTTGAGTAAATGACTCGAGCTCCACTCAGTTGTTATAAAAAACTAATTGTTTGGACGAATCCTCTCCCATAAAGAAACCGTTTGGACCAGGTCCGAAGACGATTTCCGTTGAGGGGAGTATTGATACAAGGATACAGGACGTGACCAGCACAATACCACTAAAATGTCTCAATCAGCGAAAGATGCAAACTACGTGTCTAAATGAGTCACACAATCTGAGTGGGTCGAGAACTGAACAGGTGTGCCTCTACTCCACATAGCAATGAAGAGGGTGGGGGCTCTAACCCACAAACCTCTCGGTTATCATCCCCCACCTTAACTCCCGAGCCATACTGTGTCCATTGACACCCAAAAGTCCTATGCCAAAACATGCCTTATAGCTAGTAAGGTGACGAACTGTAGGTTAAAGGACCAAGCAGGTGATGAGAAACTCACCCGACAAATGCATATTTGAATAATATATTAGCGACTGAGCAAGCATGCGAACTATCAGACATTTCTTTCGACGGTCCACGAGATTATAACTGGTATTATCCCAAAGTAAACGAAACGAGTTGTACGACGGTGGCAGAAATAAACTTACAAGAGATACCGCATACAATCATCACAAAAAGGACCGCACGAGGTCCACGATGCGAGGTCAAACGACATGCTTGTGCGACGAGGGTCACTTCTGCCAAGAGGATTGCAATGAAACTGCACGTGGCAAAGGCCTGGCAAACTACAAACCAAGCTATGTAGATATAAAATAAATGACATGGCCCAACAAGAATTAAACTTACTCCGCCAGATTATAGGCCACAATGGTTTTACATGCCAGTCGTACAGTGAGAAGCAGCCATCGTACATGGCATTGCCCAAATCATCAGGCATAAACTTCTCCAAACATATTTCCCACAGACCCAAGCTCAAAAATCGATTTTTCGACTGCGGGAATCTTGCGTACCAATACGGAAGGATCAAAGCGAAAAAGCTACATAGAAGTCCGAATGTTGTACATGAGACGCACAGCCAAAATAAAGGACGTGATTGCTTTACATGCATTTCAAGTCTCTGGTTTGCATCAAGTCGGATTAAATCTGGCCAAGAAGTAAGCCAAGTCGCATGGGCATGCGTTCATTTCAAGCCGAAGATACCTGAGTAAAGATGACAGAGAACCATATAAGCTACATGGTAAAACCTAGCGTGCCTAGCCACGTTATACTTCTGTAAGCATAGTGTTTTAGCTGTGGCGACCTATCAGCGCATAACTGCTGTGCAACTGAGAGAAAAATTACCCTATTTTGAAAAGTTCGGAAGCATAAGGACACATAAAGGGTGGTAAACGTTCCCAAAGACCAAAGAATGAGGTGGAGTTTGGTTTGGCAACGGGTGGCAAAAACTTCATACGGGTGGCTTGAAGATTTAGAAGCTAAGAGAAATACGCGATCTCTCGCAGTAGGGGCAACCACGAACTGCATACATCGGCCGCCCCGTGGGTCAACAAAAAGGGTTACCTTACCCGCTGCATACAGCAGGGCGGGTGAGCGAAAACAGGCTGTTGCTGACGCCTCCCTTCTTTCGCATACTTTTTCCTCCCCTTGTCCCCACCCCATTGGTATCCCTCGTTATATGCCCAGCAGTTGGGACAGATGACTTCGTTCGTCCTCCATCGGTTTTGCAAGCAACATCTGCGCGCCATCCGGTGCCGGCATCCTCAAGGGTCTCGAAACCGATCCTCAAGTCCCGACGCCTTCAACGTCGGCACTCTGACAGGATAACGAACTGCTCTTGCTTTCACACGGGACTCGCTTGGCACTGGCAGAAACAAGAATTCAAGATGGATTGAGCTAACCGCCCAGTACACTCTATTCACTTCCGGCTGCGCACCTCTGGTGATGCAGAGGCTGCTGCGGCAGGGTGTGCGGGGGTTGGTATCATCCTGAGTCACCGGGCGGAATGATCTTCGCTTGACTGGATACCTGTTGATATTCGCCTGTGTGCAGTTTGTCTGGCAACGTCTGTTAAGGGGTCTCACAAGCGGGAAGTTAATCGATGTTTGCTTGTCGTGTCTTCTTACGCACCCAACCGACTGCAGCTCTGACACCACCAGAGACACGTCTTACGACGAAGGCCTCGAAGGCCTTCTGACAGTGAAACCACTAGCGGCAAGAATGGTTCCCTGATATCAGCAAAAAACATTTGAACAGCTGAGCACAATACCTCACAAAACAACTCAGTTGGCCACCTACCACCATCAATCCAAGCCGCCGACCTTCGACAGAAGGGTGGACTGTGAAAATGGAACCTACCCCTTAGCTTCAGAAGTGTCCAAGTGTATATCTCTACTCAAGCATCATTGTGCTCCTGGCCTTGACGACCTTTCACGTGTTGTATTAAAGGGTGGCGGCGAATAATAATAATAATAATCGACAGCATGATATCAGTGTTCAACACCAATGCTTCACTGCCCTACAACCATGATTTATATGAAAGCCTTATTATGAAGAAAAAGGGCTGATAAAAAAAGATCCAATAATCGTTCAGCTGTAACACGCTTTCGGTGCCTAGCTGCCATTCAACTCGAAGGAAGCACGAGAGCTCTAACCACCGAGCCATCTCACCCTTATTCAGGCCTACCTGGTCGAAAGAAACTGTCCCAGATAACTGAGAGGAGTCAATAATAGTGCTCATTTTCAAAGAGGGTGCTCGCAGTGGATGCGGTAACCACAGAAGTGTTAGTTTGACTCCCGGTCAACAGGGCTTCTGGCGTCACTGATTCTGTGCCTTTTTGACGGCACGCGATTACTTGAACCGTGAGAACAACGCGGGATTTCAACCGGGTAGATGCAGCGTCGACCACATCTTTACACTCAGTCACGTGTCGTGTGTATAAACGATCCACAATCTTGGTATTCCTTGGTTTCAAGGGTCATTTAATTTTCTTGATCGGTCAGTACCGTCAACCAGCTCAACAGAATATACCCCACAAGCTTGTAAACATAATCCGGTCCCTATATTCACATGCTTCTGAGCATGTGAGAATGTGAGAAAACTGCATCTCCCGTAAACCCGTGACCGGAAGTCCATGCAAGTAATACGGAGGAAGGTTCGCCGAATCATCCGTAGAAGGGCGGATGCTTTTTGGGCCGACTTTTCATGGTGCAGTGAGAAAGACATGTTTGGAGAGTCAGATACCTGAATTCTTTTTTATATCTATCCTTGTAATGTCTTCTCACTATGCACCGCAAAGGCGTTCGACGAGTCAACTCCAAATGACATAAGGACGCACTTTTGGTCATTAAGGGGAAGGCTCCAGTTAGTGTACAACCATTTGAAGGGCACTGGTATTGGAACTCGTCCGCAAAAAGTAGACATGTATTTGAAAGAACACCTGGGAGGTCGATGACGTAGCTTAGAAACAGAAGTGGTCCCAAAACGGAGCCTAGAGGAACTCCGATGGAGACTGGCGATGGAGAAGGGTAGGTCAAACCTACTCTCACTCGGAATCTTCTGTTTAATAGGAACGCTCAAATTCAGCGTGGAATTCCTTCACGAATCACTTGAACTTGATTTTGTGGAGCGGAAGAATGTGGTAAACTCAATCAAATGCTTTTGAGAAGCCGGAAAGTGTGGCGTCCTATAGGGGACCTCCGTTCATGGATTGAGCTGTCCATGAATACGGACACGCTCGTTACGCAGAACAGTTTGGGAGGTATGTGCTGCACCGGGGATATCAAGTTGTTGTTGGTGAGGTGATTTGAGGTGACCTGCTTTAGAGTGCGTTCTGTCACCTTGCACGGTATGCTAATGAGACTAATAGGCCTGTAGCTGTCATGTGATGGTCAGTCATCAGTTTTGTAAATCGGCGTGACAATCGCTTCCTTTCAAGTAGAGGGAACGACCGGCAAAACACCAGGTGGAAATGCTTTGCGAGTATTGGCGACGCTTTCCTCAGAATCCTTGGATGGATCTCGTCTGGACCCAATGCCCTGAAGGGGGTTATCTTGTGCAAGATTTGGCGAATGTCCTTCCTAGAGAAGAGCATGTTGGTTAGAGGCAGCTCATGGTTACGTCTTGACAAGATTGGATATGACGAGGTCCCTGGGGCAGAATACAGTCCTGCATAGTGTCCTCTTTAGTTCAGCTGTAGCAGCCCATCGGTGCCTAACTACCATGCCACCCGGAGGTTCCAAGAGGGATGGGACACTGTCAGGTTGCCCAAGCGTAGACAGGGGAAGCCGAGAGGCAGAGGTCGGGTTCGAACCACGGACCTTCCGGTACGCAAATTCGACCCCTAGCTACTTGGGCCATCTCGCCCTCTGTAGACCACAAACAGCACAACTGGGTCAGTTTTGACTTCCCAGTTTCTGAAAGAGAAGGCGGTTGGCTTGTTTCTCCAGCGGAGTCGCATGTACTTAAATGGTATATTTATGTTCTTCGGATGAGATCTAGTACCGTGGCTTGTTTTCGCGCATTCCGCTGATGGATTTTTTTTATTTACAGCAGTTCCGCACTTTACGAAAAGAAAGCTCGCCATCTGTGTCACTTGCAGGTACCTCTTGGAAGAATATATAGTGCTTTTTCCCCAAAAGACGACATCCCATCCGGCCCCACGTCCGAATATCGCGTCAGTCTCACGAATTTTCCGGACAGCTGTTTTCTATAACTCCTTCACTGGAGCTGGCCCGTTTTGATTGCTCAAGGGAGCTACTCATTTCTGGGAATTCTGCACGGCAAAAGTTCGAAGTCTGTGTGTGGTTCCAGACCTCTTTATAACGGCAGAGGAAATCAAACGTCAACTCACTGGTCACTGGGTTTCAGTGGAGCTTTAATTAACATTTGATCAACGAAGAGTCTTTCTTTGGTGACATCCAAATCCAGCAGGGATGGCAGTTGACCTGCGCGGTATCTAGTGGGTGCGGTGACATGCTGATTCCAAGCGTTATGTTGAATGACTTTGGTCAGCACAGAAGCAAAGTGTCCACTATATCAGATCATATCGATCATATACACCGGCGTATAAATCAATAATTCCAAAGTCATTCAAAGACCAAACTGCCTGGTTCTGTTATCAAGCAGAATCCCGCATCTTAACCTGTGTAGTATGTACGCTATGTAAGCTTTAGAAGCACCAGGGAACAGTGATTTTCCGAAGGCAGGTGTCCATGACGATTTTTGTGAATGGTAAAAAGGGAGATATTTTATGAGCCGCAGCCCGATAAGTAAGGTTGTACATCACCAATACTTACGAATAAATCAATTAAACTGGCGGACACCGTATATAACCCGTACTTACGTGCTGCCAAGACCAAAAGCCTCAACCAGCACGCGATTGGCCAGAGGAATGGGACACTTGCCGGCCCAACATAAAGGCAAGCACTGATGGCTAAGCAAACTATGGACCGAACAGCCTTCCAGGATTCAGTATCCTCTGGAAAATGGTTGACAATGCCGCGTCCTGAAGGCGTCAGAATCTCTGAAGTGTTGTTTCCTTATGCGAGTCGTATTAATATTAAATGCGATTATTTGTACTTTTGCAGTCGACCTACTTTGGGCGTTTGATACACGTTGTGTACCTTTGACAGTTCTTTCCTGGAAAAAGCTAGGTTGGAACGTTAAGGCCGGGAACCTAGTTGAGTCTTTGCTGTTATCACAGATCCTCAAAGTTATGCCCAGCTTCATTGGGAGTAAGACTGCACTATCATAGCCCCTGTGTGCTCGGGCTCGGTTGGTTCCCATCAGAAAGTAGGACGTTATCGAGTAATCAGTCCCGGAGAAGGTCTCCAAGGCCAACCCCACTGCCTCCTGCCTAGAAAGACGAAGTTCTAGGACACATGTTGATGGAATGGCTTCAGCGATATCTCACATCCCCTCACTGCCTCGTGTGTCAGACCGTTTAGTCAAATCGTCAAGTTTTGTTATCTCAAATAAACCTTGTCCATTGGCCAGTGCAAACGGTAGCACTTGACCTTACAGTCCACTTCTTTGTCCGACGGTCTACACGGTCTTGTATGGAGTGATGATGGTGGCTGTCCAGAGATTCGTTGGTTAGGATTTATCTGCACGGAAGCGCCGTACGCTAAGTTTTCAACGTCGCACGAAGCGTCTGCGTGCCGTATTCAGTTACCATTGTTGTCTTCAGAAGGGGCCACCGCCAGGGCATTGCACATCGTGTCTTGATAGTAGAGCAAAAATTTGACCTCGTTAGGCTTTTTAGCTGTCGAAAGTGTTACTCTGGAAATTCAGTGGAAATGCATTGTTCAAGTGAACACTTATCAAGTGGAATGATAGTCTGCCAAGTACTTGGCAACACATTTTGGTTCCAGGAATTTCATTGTAGGAAGATGCTATGTGTCGCAACGGTGTTAATGGTACCGAAGCCAAAAACTGCCAAAGAACCTCTCGTCAAAGTTCTCGCCTTTAAAATGACGATGATTCCTGGGTCTATGCAAAGCTTGGATGAGGTAGTCATCTCTCAATAAAATGCGTCTCAGAATCAATGCCGCAGTGACTTTGTTCGTTGGCTAAACCACAGTGTGGGTCATCATTAGCTCACCCGGTGTGACTGTTGGGGTTGCCGATACGGAACTTTGAGTGACGCGTAGGTTCGACAATCCCGAATATCAAAAGGTACAATCGCGTTCGTGATTCCAAGGTACTATTTACGCAAGGGTAAGCAAATGTGTACAACAAACCTCAATTGTTCACGTTCGTGGTGTCAACAAGTTTACAGGTGTGTCACTGACCGGCACAGTACAGTGTCAACGTCCGCACACAAACAACGGTGAGCGGGATGATGGCTCAGCAGCGTGGGTTGCGGTCGTTCCTTCTGACGACGTTCTCGTGATTCTCATTGGACGTGTGATCACGCGGAACCCATGGAAAAACAAGTCAAAGCAGGCTCAGCAAACGGGACATGAACGCACAGGGGTAAGCAGGTTAGCAGCGCACATTTACACACAGACACACATGTCAATACACAAGTGTCGGAAAGGACAGCCCCTGAAGCAACGTGTGTGGCCGGCACGAATAAGCGAAATAACTGGAGATCAAAAGTACATAGGTGGAGTAAGCAAATGAATGGGGGAATTATTATAAGGTCAAGTTAGATTCAACAGTGACTACTCCTGGAACCGGATAGAATAACGCATAGACGCAACTGGCCTCGGCCATCCAATAAAGCGGAAGGCGTTGGACTGGAAGGTGTCAGCCATTCCGATATCAACACAACAATTTAGCCTGCTGGAGACGAGCATGAAGTTTGCGGTAGATGGTGTTTAGCCGGAGAAGTTGTCATCAGCTGAGTTATACTACTTGAACCCTACATTCGGGTTTCTGTTGGGCAGGAAAAGTTCGTGGACAAAGTAACAAGATTGAGTGGGGCAAAACACCCTAAGCTCGCAGCGAAAGTGATGGAGTTGTGTGGTGCAATTAGTTACCTCCATGGTTGTTTGACACATGAGCTAACATCTAAGCGCTACGGTGGACGGACCGTCAGAGGACGGGTCGCGGAAAGCGGAAAAGGCAAAAAGAGAAAGGTATCAGAGGCCATCTGCTTTCGTCAATCCGTGGATAAGATGGCGTCGTTTATAATGCATGTGAGCTGAGATGCTGCCAAGTCGCATAAATCCGGGCGGGACGACCACAGACCAAAATCGCACCTCAAAAGCCTGACCGTGAAATTCAGGACAGTGATTACTTGGAGGGACAGCAATACCAGATTTCCCAGTAGATGATGGTATTGCCAGGCCCGCCCAACGGAGAGAGAATAAAAGTCCAGTTATGTAAAGTGTTTCAGTGGAGCTTGTGCGCTGGCGATATGCCCCGTCTGATTGTTTTGATTTTGATATCTGCTGATATTAGGTGGGGACAGCATAAGTTGTAGTGTGCACCCGCGTTCTGTCCTGCCTTACTAATTTCGTCTACCTCTGTTTTGTCTTAACATACGCCTCAACCACAATTTGAGGTTCACATTGCTGTAGCGGTTTGTCCTACGGTCCGCTTACCACCTCTCGATGGTTATCCGTGAAAAATAGGTTTGGATCACTCTCATGCTCATTGGTATGGTTTCCTGTCTCAAAGATCCGTTGGCGGCTGCCATATTCACTTCTTCGAGACCACCACAGCTGCCTACGACGCTGGATACTGCACTGTAACAGTTTACCTGGATATTCAAAAAAACCTTTGACCAGGTCCCCGATGCATCCCCACTGCATAAACTTAGTACCGTTGACATCCGTGGAACCTTACTTCATTGGTTCGCCTCCTACCTATCTGACAGGACTCAGACAACACAAATTGGAGACGTAGAATCATCCCCACTACGATCAAAAGTGGAGTCATCCAAAGAAGTGTTTCAGGCCCCATCCTCTTCTTACTGTACATCAACGGCATCTTCGGTGTCATATCCGATGTTAAAGTCTTCCTCTTCGCGCACGATATAAAAATTGCGTACACATTTCCCCCGTCTGCACGAGCCCATACGTTTCACCAGATTAATCAAGGCTTGGACTCGCTGACTCGCTGGTCAAACGACTCCGGCCTAAGCTTATCCTCCACGAAATCCTGCATAGCTTCCTCCCGCTGCTCCCTCTCGCCTGATGCTTTATTAATGAATGGAAATCCTATCACTCATTCCACGGATATCAAAGATCTTGGCCTCAGATACTCCTGCGCGTTTAACTTTTCCCACCAGCTGCAGTACCAGCTTGCCCGTGCACGCGGGCTCAGATTTTTAATACTGCGCTGCTGCCCCCTTCCAGACACGACGGTTGCAATCTTTAAGCAATGCGTACGACCAATCGTGGGATTCTGTCCCGTGTTCTCCTCTCTGTACACCCAAAGTTGCAGACTCGCAATTGAAAGCGTCCAACGCTCATTGACGGAAAATCTGTTCCCTCAATCAGACCCTCTCTCCCACCGCTCCCGCTGTGAAACCCAGGCCTCGAGCCAGCATAGCTTAGACGGTTTAAGATGAATCTAACTCTCCTACGCCGCTTGCTTCCCAAAAATGCCTTTTATAGCAGATGCTATTCCAAAGGTAGACACACGTCCTCGCCGCCGATTCCGTAACTCCTGCAACCTTTCGGTGTCCCACCTGCGTACAGGCATACGCCATTGCTTCTTTCTAGTTTACTACGCTCGCATCTGTAACAGCCTTCATAAACAGCTGCGAAACATCCCGTGTCACCATACTTTTCCTCAGTCCGCGGACAAATACCCTACCTGTGAAACTGCTACCGTCCTACTTAAAACCCAACTACTCCCCAACCCCTACATGGATTGAGTCCAGCGCACATTTGAGTACAGCGACGATAAAGTTAGTAGGCAAGCGAAAGATCCAGCTACCAGATCTTCCTTACTTCAAGCCACTGTAGAACTTAAAGGGTTGCTTGATCTAAGTATGTTGCGTTATTGGCCTGGCTGTTTATTTTTTCCCGACCAACTTATACATCGTTCTCGTAAAATCCCTACCATGGATTACTCTACCAGCTCTGTCTAGTGACTGGCGCTGTTGGCTCAGCTCTAACTGACAAAGACGAAACCCATGTCAGCTTTTTCTCGCTACTATAGCCGATGTATATACATCAAATCCATGTGGTGATTTGCTCCACAGCTCACTAAACACTCACACACAACATCGCGGTACGTTTTGCCCGCCATGTTACCTCACACCAACGCTCAGTCGACGTTTAGCCATAGTGCACGCCCTGAATACCACCATTCCGTCCCCACTCTCTCATCGACAACTGTCATTTCACTGCCTCCTTCGCCACTTGCCTCTACTAGCGTCTGTTTGCCATTTGCTTGTTCCAACTGGCTGAACTGATCTTACTGGCCTTGCTTCCCCCTCGGCCGGAAAAAACCGGTAGCTTGGATGGATTTCCACCTTGTAGATCTGGCAGCGTGCACGAGGGATGAGAACCTCGTGTGGTGGATGGGTACGCCCTTCAGGGATTGTCGCTCAGTTACGTTGCACCATGGTGCGTTCGTACATTCACCACCCCTTCAGTAGCACGGGTGCATCGCCCATCGCCATGGTTCTGAGCCTGGCCTTTCAAATTCGGCAAATGAAAAAAAGAGTACTGCCGTCTTCTGAGTGTTGCTGCTGGCGTTGACCTCGCCTCGGTTGAGTTATTTGGCGATGCCATAAACAATAACAATAACAAGAAAAACTGGCTTTTCGCCTGTCCAAAAGTATGTAAATAAAACAATATACCTGGGATAGCCGGAAGAAACTCTGAAGTGTCCGTGGCCTACGTCGACGTGCATAGCTGTAGCTGCCTTCGTCAATATCGAGGCTACACCGCACCAAAACCCACCTCGTCTACCGAGCAAAAAGGCACACTAACTTGCTGCTCCCAGCAGTGGAAACGTACAACACAGACGTACAGTGAGACTCCAGACTCTCCACTATCGGCCTGGCATCGGAAGTCTTCTTCATGCACCACTCATTGATTAAAGCTGATAGTAGTGCTCCGGAGACTAGTGGCAATCTCACTTACATCTTCCATCCTCGGTTGTCCTAGTATCGTCCAACTCACTAATAACCTCCAGGAAATCTATTTCACCATCTCAGAATTTACACCCCCCCGCCAGTCGTTGCGTGTTTGGTTACCCTCACCACGCTGCCTCTTGGCCTACATACAGTGAACTGCCCTGTCTCAGGTAGAATAGTCATACCGGCAATCTTAGCTTGACTATGATGACTACACTACTGAGTGCAAATCCATCCTTATCCTGCCCTGTTTAACCAACTGGTGTCACCGCCACAACTGTGGTAGAAGTTCGTTTTTCCCCTATTAGAGGTCTATATCCTGTCTAAAGACCCCTGTAACTCTACAGAACTTACGATCTCATCCCCATTTCATCCTCTTCCCGAGCATCGACCCGTGGTAACACGCGCTATGGGTGACCCGTTATGCCGTTGTCCACTCCACCTGATCTGTGCATTACGAACGAAGGAATCCCAGACCTGAAAGGAAGAAAACAACAAAACAAATACAACGAGCGATATTACATTGGTTTCGCTCACCCTGGGAAATCCCCCGGAAAACGCACAACATCCCACGGATCACGGGACTACACATCTCAGCCTAACTTCCTCAATCACGACGTCCGTCACGGGGCTGTCTAAAAACCGAAGTATTTCAGTGCAGTGACGGTACGGCACTGTGATACCCAGTTTGATAGCACGCCCGAAATTTCCACCTCCAACTTTGACCGCGTCCTCTCGCCCAAATGTTTCATTTCGGGCAACCACATTCAGTCCTCATTCGTCACCAGCCACCACCGAGAGGCGTTAACTGAAATCCGTTGAACCTTTCTGCCGAGTGTAAAGATCTCGGCGACTTTTGTTCGTACTCCTCACCAAGTCAGTCAATTTTCGTACAGTTTGAATGAACTCGTTCGCCCAAGTAACTTTTCCACCTGACCCTGCTCCAGCAGCAACAATAGCGAGTCACTCAGGTGTCACTGCACACACACACACACACCATTTGTCCATACTACCCCACATCACCATCCACACATACGCTTTCCGTGGCTGTACACCCAACAGCCAAATGCCATGAAGCCTTAATGACGGTTTTGTGCTGTAGTTCAAATTGGCCGGCCATATCATGGCAGTGCTGCTGCCTCTCCAGATCCATTATTCTGGCTCAACACTTCCTGCATTTGAAGCTTTTTATTGTTTTTTGTCACGTTCCAGGCTGGAAGCTTTTTGTTATACACTCACTCGTATTGTTTTTGCCCGCCACTTTTAAATCACAACGATCAGATCTTGTGTCATCTGACATATTCTCCATGGGAGATGAAGAGCCCTTGTAATTTTGGGTCCCTACACATGCCACCTCAGCTGTAATGAAGTCCACTTCCCCAATGACCACTGTTTACGTCACCGTCCATTTTTCAGGAAATTCCCATTAATCGCAGCCCCCATCAGTCTTGTCCTTATTCCGACTGTAATACTATAATCGTGCTTGACGGTATGCCCTCTACTATTTGGGAATAAATATTATTATTATTATTTCTAAACATTGGGTAGGTTTTGGCCATAGCATGAAGAATCGAAAAATGTTAAATGCGCTACGATAGTTACGTCCGATGTCGTTGTTCTAGCCTTTTCTTTAAGGCCAAGTGGCGACTAAACAGAGTTCCGGTTGATATATGGAAATATGCCCCATCAGACATTGACTATGATGGACCGCTCTAAGCCGTTAAACAGCAAAGTTTAAAGAGTCAAGAGTTTTGGGCAGAGAATGCTCATGGGGTAGCGGAGGCATCTCTCACCGGAAGCACCCACACCTTATACCAATGGATACTATCAAGTCTTCATAGTAAAGCAACGGTTATTTAAACAATGCTTCAAAAATTCGTCCCATTTATTCCTTTCGAAGGAGGCCGACTTGAAATACCAGATAAAAGATCAGGCCAGATACCTTCAAGTAATGTTTATCCGGTCCCATTCAATGCAGCCTTTGAAGACAGCACTCACTGTCTAACGGAACGTTATCTTCAGTCAACTGTCCAAAGAAGAATTAGAATACGAAATTTCCATGACTGAAGGTGACTAATCCCCAAGCCTGAACTCTCTGTATCTACCGCTTTCTGTGTAAGACGAAGAATCTGTGAGATAACGTCGGACAGGACAAACTGATAGCGTCTGAATCAAAGGAGAAGTGCTTTTGGATTGGGCACATCGTCAGTTGTCGAAGTTTGGACACTATGTCAAAACGCCAGTTGTACTAGCTCATTGGCTTTGGCTTCGTTTATTCGTTGTCCCATAAATCCAGAGTTAACTGGACATATTTTGCGGCGAAGCCGTCGGTTATGTTTTTCAGGGGTGCAAATCCATCACCCTAAGACTGATTTCAGAAAGTGACACTTCCCCCGGAAACCACTCTACGATTAAACACGTGCTTCACACCTGCAAAATGTAGACTGCTTCTGCAAGGCCCGGTGGTTCCAAACAGAACCTTCTGCATGCGGATGAAACGACAAATGTTATGGACAAGTCTCTTTATATAAACAACTGCATGGGGCCGGTGGCCTGGCCAAGGAAGACATTTTCGTCTAGATTGGGAAATTTAGATCAGATTTTGTTAACCTTCAACGCGTTTCGTGCAGACGCAATATAAGTTTCTCTGTCAGTGGTTGGTTCACGACTTGTTGATACGCTCAGAAACGTGGTTGAGACGAGCTGCTAAGAAACAATGCTCAGAAAAGTGGTTGAGACGAGCTGTTAAGAAACAATCCTGTCTGGCTATCGTTGTGATTGAAACATCGCTTGAGTCCGGTGGGAATATCGTATCAACAAATTTGAAGTAACTCCAGTGTTTTTAGGAAGAAATGACACTAACAAGAGATGAACTTATCTCAAGCAGTTCGTTAAGCTTACTAGGTGTGCTTTACATGCCCATCTACTAGCTTAATTGGACGGCCGCTTTTGAGCAACCAGGAGAATTTTAGGACAATACACAAAATCAGTGATGTCCATCACCGCCTTCAGTACGTATTTGTCGATCTGCATCTCTCCTGGTCCTCAGCGAACGTCAGTTTGGCAGATGTAAACACTGTGTATGCGCAAAACCATCACATCTCGAATGTACTGACAAAGGGGTATCGCCGGCTGTGGCTTATTTTGTTGGTATGCCCGGTTGTAATCACCGTAACGTAGTTAACGGGTCCCGAACATTCCACCTTGGCATCACGTACGGCAACAAAATTATAAGCTCGGGTGCTGCGGTTTTTTCTAGATTAT
>NW_008751848.1:427708-438926 GCF_000715545.1 Opisthorchis viverrini
GATAGATATCTTTCATAAGAGATCTGCTCAAATTACCCAACAGTTTCGCCGTCCATCAGAAATGCTGATCTACTCGCTTCTTCCTCAACAAGAGCCAGACCAGTGGACAGACCAGCGCGTGCTATGGCTAGAGTAACTGGCCGCCTAGCAGCCTTTTTTGTCGTTGGCTTGTTCGCTGAGCTGGGCAGTTTGATTGCAATTGTTTCTTCATCAATCGAGGTGACATCATCAGTACATTATTGGGGAGCATAGTACGCTGAGCTGGGCAGTTTGATTGCAATTGTTTCTTCATCAATCGAGGTGACATCATCGCTACATTATTGGGGAGCATAGCGGTGCGTAGCCTTTCGGGTCTCGACTACAGCTTCATCCGAGTAGTCTACCTCATCACCACGGATGGCAAGATAGACGCAAATCTCTTGTACCGCAAGAAAACGGAATTTCATGAATTCCAGCTTCCGAGCGGGGTATTGCATCAGCAATAACGTTCACGGCTAGTACGTGCTTTCTTCGGCTTTTCAAATTCGACGTCCATTGGAGCACCATTGACATTCAGCCACACGTCATCGACATCAGTTTTCTCCACCCTCCTCTTCAACATCTCGTCGATGGCAAAAGTCATCACCCCGTCAGCAGCTGCGACCATTCTTTTTCAGCCTACATTTTTACACACGTATCTCCAGTCAGCCTCTTGCCTTCCCAGCTGATGCCGCTACGGTACAGCCCACAGTGAACGGCCTCAAGGAGCTGTTGCAGCACTAGAAGATTCTTTTATCATCACGAAGGCAATCTTATATCATTCCGAAATCCAAGGCCTATCGGCCTTTGCGGAGGGGCAGCGTTCTACGCCTGCCATTTTGAAGATCAGTGAATATCGCAATGTACCAATTTTTTTTAAATTTCTACTTACAAGTCTTCGCCATTCCAGTGACTTTTCGTTGAACCATAACACGACAACGAAAACAGGTGTCCCAAATTTGACGCGCGGATACGACGGGTGGCTTTTGGCCTACAAGGAACCAGCCGGAGTCAAAACGAGCAAAAGTGGAGGTGGAGATGGGGTAATTGGAATTGGGAGAACATGCCGCCCTTCTTCCCAGGCATCAATCCTTGACTGCAGTTGCCCAAACGCCCCTTAGAACTCTTATTCATTCAAACTTGCTGGTGCCCATTCAACACTCACACGGTCCTCCAACAAACGGGAAATTATCCGTGAGCCTACATCTACATGACTCCCTGTGTCAATCTCCGTCTCACCCAGAACCAGCTGCCACGGAACTGCGTATTCCTTCTCCGACCCTTGACGACCGTTACGGGGCTGTCCATAAACCGAAGCATGTCAGTGCGGTGATGGCATGGCACTATCATACCCGGTGAGATGGCACTCCCGCAACTACTTTCTCCAGAATCTCGACCGCAACCCCTCGCTCACTCAAGCCTGTAGCCACAACTTCGAGCAGTTCTCATCCGGCCCCGTCTCTGGGATGAGCTCTTCCGTACCCAATGAATTTTCGCCCAGATTTTGCCAGCCCGGCTTTTCTGCTGCAATTTCGGCTTGCCTCTCGCACAAGTTCAAATCCTTATACGCATTTGTATTAGCAACTTGCCCCCATCCAACCCGCTCCCCTGTACCTGACATCCCTACAACAGTGCAACTAGTGAGTCTGTTTACTTTCAGATAAAACCACATTTTCGGGACAAAACTTGCGACGTGCTCCCAAGTTGAGTTATCCCATCCCCATCTCCACTTTTGCTCGTTTTGACTCCGGCCATTTACCTAACCGCCCAAAATCACTCATGGCCAGCAATGGTTTTCAGTTTTAGTTCATGCCACCTGACAGTCTTTGACCTAGTTGGACCTCATGCCCCATTGTTCCCAACATGTTGGGAAATAACCTACTATTACTATATCATCGGGCATTCCCCACTGTTTATCGCATCGTCCTCTTTTTGTGCAATCCTCACCCCCAAAAATCCCCCAAACATGCTCCATTCTGACTGTAAATCTATGATCATGCCAGACGGTATGCCACCCACAAGTTGGGAATAAACCTTATCATTATTATTATTATCATATAAATTCCAGGAATCATGGAGTAGTACCGAATCCCTCAGAGCGTAAAAGTATGAAAAGCTATACTTCCGGCATCAGAGGACAGAGCGTAATTTAAATCTCTATGGACGGGATTATGAGTGATATTAAGAACGAGCGAATCACTGAATATCGGGAAGACTGTCGAGGGGGACCGGGGCGATTTGCTGACAAGCATCTGAGAGCAGATTTTGCTGCTTCCGATGGGAGCTACGCATAATGTCCGACCATAAGACCGGTCAGCAGTTTTGTACTTCTGCATAGGCTTTGCGCAAAGGGTCTGAAAACGCCTTCGCAGAGAACTTGCATGCCTCACACTTTAGTGATTCCACAGTTTTATGCCTCACACCAAAGGCTCTTGGCTTTCTCTTAGTTAAGTTTGCGTCAATATTTGTTTCTGTACGACGTGGTTTACCCGGGTTTAGGGAAAATTTTTTTTGGCTTTTGCCGGATGCGCTTGAGATTACATACATTTTTTATCGACACAAGTGTTCAAAGATTTGTGGCGGAGCCACTTTCGATTGTTTTTATGTGCTTGTAGGCATAGCTTAGACAGGAGAGTATCCTTTGGTATTTGATAATAACAGTGATATTTATTCCCAACTAGTAGGGGGAATACCTGAAAAAGGGACGGTGACGTAAACAGTGGTCATTGGGGAAGTGGACTTCATTACAGCTGAGGTGGCATGTGTAGGGACCCAAAATTACAAGGGCTCTTCATCTCCCATGGAGAATATGTCAGATGACACAAGATCTGATCGTTGTGATTTAAAAGTGGCGGGCAAAAACAATACGAGTGAGTGTATAACAAAAAGCTTCCAGCCTGGAACGTGACAAAAAACAATAAAAGCTTCAAACTGCAGGAAGTGTTGAGCCAGAATAATGGATCTGGAGAGGCAGCAGCACTGCCATGATATGGCCGGCCAATTTGAACTACAGCACAAAACCGTCATTAAGGCTTCATGGCATTTGGCTGTTGGGCGTATGGCCAAGGGAAACGAACGTAGGGTTGAATCAAAATCTAACGCAAAATTGGCACAGAAAGACGTTGATTGTAGTGTCAGGTGAGCTTAATCAATGGCTGTGGGCTCATCGGCATTTGCTTTGTGATAACCACGAAATTGTGGGCTGTGATTTTCCGTGTGGGAGATGAGAATACGGGACGTCCTTCACCCCTTCGGCTTTTCTGGTGGGCAGTGCGTGATTCATAATTCTTCAGCAAGAAGTAGATAAACGGTACAGCACGCCAGTTTAAGACCCCAGGACAACTACACACACACACACCCCAATTGTCTCGTTTCACATAGTAATTTTCCGCCAGCCCCAAAAAGCGTACGTGTCTTTCCAATAGCCACTGCCAAAAAGACGCCTAATAGTGTGAGAGCGGGGGATAGTTTTGTGAAAAGCAACCAATCGCATGCTCTGAAGAAACAGACCCTGTTTATATATCTTGGTAGTATTCGCCTAGAAGTCTTGGAGTTTATTCAAAGAAGGTACCTGATAACTTTGAGGATCTTGTAGTCATACAACGGAAACAAAGGCTTATTACTGAGGAATCCTTCGCGCTGAGTAAGTTGTCAGTGTTAAGTCTATTAAGGATTGTTCCCGCTCATCAGATAGCAACATATGTCGAAGACGAGGTAGTACACGCTCCCAAGCAATTCCTCTGTGGCTACTACACCCGCAGGGCAGGCAACTTCCAGCCCTCATAGTGCTAACTTGCCAGGATGAAGAGCTTCGCTCATCTTTTCCAGTTCCGATCCAGCGCCAGTAAAAGTTACTGTTTTTACGGATTCACGGATTGATACACAGGATCGAGGCAATTGCCCAAGTTTCCCGGGTCGCTTTTGTTCTCGTCGGTCAGTGGCTGTCGTTCACCTGAAAGGCACAAGTGAATAAAGGCTGTAGCACTGCTCCTTATGTTCTCAGCGCGAGGATTCGTATAAATAAGTGTCTAACAGTGCTTTAAACTGGGTCCTAGAAGGAGCGTGAAAAACCGTCGGAGGAAGGTCATTCCACGCACCTACTACCCGAAATGAGAAAATATTTTGTCTAATGAATGTGTGTGCTCTGGGCTTGAAAATCCTGTTACTATGTCCCCGCCGTGTGTTTGCTGGGTTACCGGTAAAAAACCTGCTTGCCAAGCTTTGTTCAATCATGGCATAAGTAAGAATTAGGTCCCCTTGGAGGCGACGGTACTCCAGGGGAACACTGAACACTTCCTCCGGAAGACCCCGATGCCTGTACGGCCATCTCGCTGATAGCGTCTACCTAAAACTAATTCCGCGATATTATGCTTTGTCAGCAGAATCACTAGATATTCATCTGACCTATTGACACAGAGGTTTTGGAGCCTTCCACCGGCCCCATTAGAACAACGTTTATGATGGCAGGGTGACACTTCAAATGTAGTTCCAGAAAGTTGTACAACCATATCACTTGTTTCACTGAGATGGCAATTCACTGGGTCCAAATTACTACATCAGAAGTGGCACTGTGAGTCCCTCCTACCGTCAGCGGGCCTGAATGAACTTGCGAAACCGAGCTGTTGTGTTTGATAGAATAATCCAAAGGGACAAGGTAGGTTGTCCGCATTTACATTAACCAAGGGACGTTAGTCGTTGCAATAGAATCCTTCAGCTCGAAGTCGTCCTCTGTAAGTTTCAGGAAATTTGTAGGCATAACCTGTGAGCACAAATCTCCACCGAGTTGTTGACGTACGTTCACTAATGAAGCCTATGTCACGGATGAACAAAAGTAGAGAAAATATATTGGGCGTTTCTTGTGTTTTGTAAAAATAAGTGGAATATGTTCACAGGAAATATGATCAATGGATAGTCGTCATCCTCACGCGAAGTGGCCGCTAATTCTAACATTAGGATGACCACATATTTTACCGGTGGTAACCTAGATACACTCATTAGGAGGAAGTGGTGGACTGTCCGAGTACGATGTCCACAGGCACCAGACTTTCGATGACAGAAACCTCTGGTAACGAAGGTGGTTGTGGCTTTTGAGAAAGGAAGTCTATGTCTATACGTTTCGGTGCGTAACTGGCGCAGATTGATGGAGGTGTTGCTCCAAGGGGGTGGGCGTTGATTCCAAATATATCATACAGACCATTTCTTTAACCTACGCCCCAGCGCTGTAACTTGTAAAACTGTGGAGAATTTTGATACAGATGCAAAAACTACAGGAAAGGTTTCTTGAACGTGGCATTTTTGCGACTACTGTTATTTTAATTCTATGATCAAAGCCATTCCTTGGTATTGTAGCATTGTACCTCATTTAATGACTCAAAAATGGCGGCTTTTGTACATCTTTCTTACTTCATTTCAAGGTTACCGTGCAACTTGCCCAAGAGGACATTTAACTGTTTTGCGAATTAATGTCGCCGATCCGCGTTAAGTTAAAACTTTAATCGTAAAATTTTGGTCTACTTTCACCTCACGAATTCCTGAAGTGATGGAAGAGCTTAACCTAGCGGTTGAGCTTAAACCAAAGAGCTTGTTCTATTTCCTGGCGGGATGAATTGCCCAAATAATGAATCCATTTATCAGATAGCTCAAGATTTGCATAAATCAAAACTCAAGTAATTACTCTTGGTAGGCTCTAGTCTAAATTTTTGGGTTAAGTTGAGAAAAACTTAAAAAGACCTAAGCGCGTTTTGATGGCTGCTAGGCAGAAGCGTAGGCACAATTGCAAGAAGATTCCAGCAGTAGATAGATTTGTTGATGTTCTTCTAAGACAGGCTAGATCGCGTCGAACTGCAACCTAGTTTCTCTACTGTGTGATGCTGCCCACTAGGTCGACGAAAACCAGTGAACAACCTTCAGCAGGCTTTACCCTTTATTAAACGATAGAATCATTAGCGATCAGGTAAATCCCCGGTTACCACCCTCCTCAGTGGAAAATGAGTGATTATCTTCAAGTGAGTTTCCCCATGACTCAGTCATAGGGACTTCAATAAATTCAATTAAAGATGATTCAGACTGTTGAAGAGCAGGTCACTCAGGAATTGCTGTTAACTACGCAGGCAATCAGGGGAGCTTCACACAATTTTCCAAAACTTCCGTAAAAGTTTCCTAGGACGTCAATCGTGAGCAATCGACCCAATGAAACTCAAAACAACGAAGTGTGTCAACACAATATTTGACCTTTGGGAACCACTCCCAGTTGCGGAAACGCGGAATATCATCTTTTATAAACTTGTATGTCTCACCTCGTCGATGCCAGGGGGAAAATGTGGAGCGTAACTTCTGTCCTCAACACAATCGTTTCGCTTTGCTTGGCTCATTTTTTGGATGGATAAATGAGCAGTACTCTGTAGATTACGGAGCTTGCTAGAAGCGGCCACTCCTCACCATAGTGCCAGAACTGAGATAGCCAAGCTCAAGCGACTGATATGTTTTTATTAGTATATGTTGTCAGACATTGTGAGCCTTGGACGCCACACATCCACACGTCCCGGTTATTCCACACTAACTACATTTCTGAGAAATCAACCACCTGTTAAACTATGAAGTTTCATCAGCGTTCTAGCACTGGGATCTTCCATTCTGAAGTATCACCAACTCACCCATGTGGCTTACCAGGCTTATACCAGTCGTCCTTTCAGAGATCGACTGTGCCTGCCAATTCACGTTACCTGACTGCGTTCGCACTCCGACTATCAGCCACGCTGTGCCAAAATCCCCCGGGTTTTATGCTGGTGTGTGGTGCTGTCAACATATGTTAGGATTTCTACGCTCAGTCCTCAGTAGCAATGCAAGGACGGCGAAGTTCCACCTTCCCTGTTCTTCAACCAGCAGACAGGCCCAACTGGGTGTGAAACACGGTAGCTGAGCTGGCGAAGTGCGTCGTCCACACATGACAACTTAGTTGATATACCTATTCGTTCAGATCTCCCTAACTAAATTATGAACTTATGACAATCATATCAATTAACTATCAATCACGCTGTTGGGAGAACAGTGCTGTTCCGTGAGGCTGCGCATACCTGTGAAACGGCCCCCAAACCTAGGCGTCCTCAGTGAAGCGGATTGGGTGGTTAGCTTATTATTCAGGTACTCTGAACAAACTAGTAACGTGTTTTCACTATGAGACGGCTGAATCCAGGTTGAATACCTGATTGGTGATATTCTTCAACATGCGAACATACAGGATAATTGAGAACTGAGTAATGTTTGTCAGTGTTTTTCATCATTCGGTCGGAGCTTGGTTTGTGAATCTTGGTAGTTATGTCGCAAATGTTTTGTCACTAACCGGTGTGCGGTAAGGTTTTTACTTTCTCCTTAGCGTTTTGACGGTTTTCAAAGACTGTCTGGTATGGTTGGGAGAACTGATAAATGTGAATTATGTGAAGCGATAATTGCACCAGGTTGTTTGTGCGTGTTCCACGCTAGACCGTAAGGTAAGGTTTTTACTTTCTCCTTAGCGTTTTGACGGTTTTCAAAGACTGTCTGGTGTGGTTGGGAGAACTGATAAATATGAATTATGTGAAGCGATAATTGCACTAGGTTGTTTCTGCGTGTTCCACGCTAGACAAAGCATTTTTGCCAAATGGCAGTTGACGGTCCAAAGCCGTCATCTCAGCAATAAGTTAGTTCTACAGAATTGTGATACCAAATTTTTTCGAAATCTTCAAGGGCCTTCGAATATTTTGCTGAAACTTCCGCTTGTTGCAGATTTTCAGACATTTTTATACGACCGTACAGCATCAACACTTTCCTCCAGCTTTTTGACGTGGTAACCTGAGGAAAGGTAACAAATGTCTTTTTTATTTGGTTACAGCTGGAATGCCAAGAGATGGTGCACAGGTGTATACATCGTATGCCACAGCACCAGTTGTCGGCAGTTTTGCCCGTAATCCTTATTTAATCACAGGAGACACTGTATCTCCTTCACAGGTAGAAATTTCCCCAAGCTATCCACTGAGAACTCAACGACTGCGTGCTGTGGTAAATATTGCAGCTCACTTAAAGTAAGACTAATAAATAACGTACATAATACTGACTCCAGGATGGACCAGAACACTATGAACAAACTTCTCACGAAGCTCCATTCTAAACCAGACAGCGAACCCTAACATCACATGACAGGATATCGAATACTCTACAAAAAAACTACATAAACGCAGCTAGGCACGGAGGAAGCACTCGTTCAACTGCGCACTGACGATGTGTTCACGACTGGGGACGAAACGTTTGCAAGCCAATTGCCAAGCTCGGTGAACAGATCAACTGCCATCCAGTCGACTTTTACAACTTATAATGACAATGAACCAAGCTTCAGATCAACTGCCATCCAATCGACTTTCACAACTTACAATGACAATGAACCAAGCTCTTTACGTTTTGGGATACACCGCAATCACCGGCGAGTAGCCGGCAGTCAACACTCGTAAGTGAATCCACTTGCCACATTCCAAGACAGATAAAGTGTTGGTCTCTCTATGCTGCATTGGACAAGATGGGATGACTGCCATCGTAGCTATCTGTTCACCTACATACTCGACTGTTCAGCTCACAGCCGCTCACTAGATCACCAGACTCGTCTTTTTTCCACACTCACAAACTACGTCATGTGACGTTGACTGTCTGTACCATATTCATTCTAAAATACACCAAAAAGAATACTCGTACAGGTTTTCAGTAGCCTAGTAGGCTGCCAGAGATTTTTTGAGTTAGGCTATAACATAATCAGCTGGAAATTTCTGAGAGAAAGGCACACAATTGGATGACCTTTCTGTTTGAGTACAGATCCAGTTCCCGTTTTAGGTTGCGGTGGTGCAGGGAAGGGGATGCAGAATAACATGTTTGTAGAGATTTCGGACTGTCCTAGAGATGATGTACAGAACAAATAAGCGACTGGAAGGATGCAGCAGTGACTAATTCAAATAACAAATAATCTATGTGTAAAATTGCAATTTGGAAGTTTTAGGCACAAAAGTAAACAGAGAGCACGAAAAATTCTGAGAGAACTGCAGGAAGGCAGTCAGGATTGAGCTGTTATCTATTTCCATTAGCGGCATATTCACAGCTCTCCAAAGTGATTGCAAGCCGCTGTCAAGTTTTGGGGTTGACGGCATAATCAGCACGGTGACCTCATTTACATCACCATGTGCGAACACATAGTGGTGAACTGCAACGTCTTCTAAACCCGAAAAAATACATTCGTGACTTGCTCGAACGTGAATGAAGGTTGCAAAATCCACGTGGCAGAAACTTGTGTGAATTTATGATGCTAGTTCTGGAACATGATGTATTATTTTTGAACTGTGCACAACCCTTAGATCACTGCTGGGGAGTACCCAGAACCGACTAGTTCTTTTTAAAGAACTCTTCGATCTGCGGCTGTACAGGTATGAAAAAGAAGCCGCATACTTTGAGCAAGATAATAGTAACCTCGAATACCTTATGGCTTTCCGGAATCTAAACGGTAGGTATAAGCTGTCGTCTAGTTACTTCCTTATTAGTGAATCGGCGCTACCAATGCCTACCACTACTTCACAGGTAAGTCCAGATGGACTAGAAGTATGTTTGTTCAGTTAACCTGTAGAACCTGAATGAATAGGAATTCCTGTTCAATACCATTCATTGTAGTATGATCGTTATCCGTAAATCGGAAAGTTTACAAGGCGTCTGGTTGAGGTTTGTCACAAAAACAAATGTTATTTAGAGGTTGACTGTCACGTATAGTGAGAATATCATTTGGTTTTATTATTGGTTTCGCATACCCAACTGGTGAAATCTAGTCGAATGGCTAAGTTTTAGGAATTTCGGCTTCTTAAGATGATTTCGTATTCACGGCTACTTGAGGTTGCACACGGTGAGTCCAAGCAAACACGGAAGTATTACCACCAAGTGGTCGAAGTTACTCTTGGGGAGGCGGCTAGTTAGTGTTGACAAACAGTCGGCCACCAAGCTTGTGTCCATCGAATCTGCATTTGGCCTGTTTTGTTTGCAGTTGTAGAAAAGTTCTTTATGTGTTAATTCCCAGCATGTGTCATTACCGACTGCCTCAGGAGCGGTAAGTTTGCTTATGCGAAGTCAATATGTTTGTCGCATCCTCCACACTGATAGGAGTATCGGAGCGCACAAGGTTGGTTGAATGTCCATAGGCATCTTGGTCAAATCTGGATTTGAGCCAGTAACACGCTGAGTTGGGGGTACGCCAAGTTTTATATACTGAATTTTGAACAGCTCCAGATGATTTATGGAAACCTGAAACTGGGTGGAATTATCAAAGGTAATTCTGATGCATTGTTCCAAGAAGGTCTTTCAAAGGTCCCTGAGAGTTTTATTGGAAGAGAGCAGTCGAATGACTCATGGTGACAGGAAGAAGGCCTGCACTGCGGGTTTGTTTATTAGGACATGCCAACTGACCGGTTACAGACCATTGGACAGGGAAGCAAAACTCTCATTTGCATCTTATTTACAAAAACTGGACATCCATCTGCTCCGGAACGCGTCTTTTTGAACTTTCCCGTATATTCATTGGCTCCAATCATTCATCGCTCAAATTCAAGCAAATGTTACAAAGCGACTCCACAAATTCCGCAACAGATCTCCCCTTTTCAAAAGGCGCAAAGCGACATTCCAAGAACAACATATACTACTCGTGTGCCTCCCCATCAGTAGCATCACCGTTACATTGGTAAGTTACGCGGTATTGTCAACAATATAAGCGATCGACTAAATGCATGAATCTTCTTTGCTGAAACACTCAGAACATGGGAACATGTGTCGGATAATAAGTTACATCAACGTTAAAATTCTTGGATGAGTGACATATAACTTGTCAGTAAACGCGCATTAGCTTTAGGGTCATGTTTGGTCACACAGTACCGGTGAAAGGAAGAGTTATTTGTTCGGAAATGCCAACTGACCGGTTACATATCATTGAACAGGGAAGCAAAACTCTACTCTGCACCTTAGTTACAAAAACTGGACACAGATCTTCTCTCGAACGAGTCTTCCTAGAGACTGGTTGCCTCCACTCATTCGTCGGTCAAATCCAAGCAAATGTTACAAAGTGGCCCCACGAATTCCGCAACAAAATTCCCTTTTTCAGTCGACGCAAAGCGAAATTCTACGAACAACACATACTACTCGCGTGCCTCCC
>NW_008751848.1:438937-542338 GCF_000715545.1 Opisthorchis viverrini
TTACATTGGTATCGATTGAATAATCAATTTTACTTCGAGGAACTTGAGCGACGGTACCCCATAATGGCTTGTAATGATGAACGACTGCCAGAATTACGCCCGGTGGCAGTCAAGTGTCTTGTGGTCAAGGGAATGGACTTCATCTCTTAAAAATGAGTGAGCACACTGATAGGGTTAAATCCTCCATCATTTTTAACTACTTCCCCAAAACTAGTAATGAGTTAGTAGGTGCAGCGTCTGAGAAATTAATCTAAGTTTGGCGTTTTAGCCCGCGTAGTTGGGAAGACCTTGACTTTTATGTAAAAACATGTCTGTCCTAATGCCACGCCTGAAATCATGATCCACAGAAGAAACGCATTATTATACGTATAATGAAGTCCAGACAAAACCAGTTGTTCTTCGCATCTGCCGAGGTAATTTTTTTGGGGTAAAATGGAATGTGAATAACTGCGTGACTATCATTGGTCCAGTTTTGTTCATAATGCAGAAGCATCTGCATTCCGCACGTTAAACATGAGAAAATCAATAACATCCTGGTTCCTATTTTGGCGTTTATTGGGTTGTCCACTTGTGGCATGGCTACCCGATTTCAGATCCATTTCATTCTGATAGTGAATGCTATATCTACTGATTCGTCAATCTTAGGTATCTACTGCTGACCCGCTCCAGTGCCTAGTTGCCGGAAAAAGGACTTACAGAAGATAACACAACAGCCACATTCCGAACAAGCGAGTGCAAGAGCAAAAGATACAATGGCCCCACGCTATTTAGAGGGTACTTTCTGACATTGATCCAGGCTTTCTGATAGACGTTAGTGAACACACACCAAGATCGATCGGGCCTCTATGAAATGCCTGAACGCAGATCACATTCGGTCACGCTTCTGTGGCGTGCATGAACATTCATCAGCTTTTGCTGAATTGATTGAATGATTGACTGGACTGGTTGCTTGTCGGCTTTCCTGTTGAGATTTTGGTGGAGCAGTAGTTTTCGGGCGTTCTGAGGTTACATCCAGGAATCTGACCTTCCTGATATTGAATTATATTTCACAGCTTTGTTACTGGCCACCCCACTGAATCGCTGTATTCATACAACGATTGCATTCAATGTCGGGTGCGGGATATTGAGCAGCGGTTTTAAAATTGACGTTTGACAAATAGAATTAGGATATCTGTTACTAGTTTCAAGAAGGCCGCCAAGGTAATTTCTACTTTCAGTTTATAATCTGTAGAACACGCTTCACGAAGCATAGCGTATAAAACCTGGGGTATCATGCACAACTGTGCTGTTCTGTCTCACCCTCAAGATAAGATCTATCCGACCAAGCGTAAAACAAATTAAACTTTAAGGACGGACGTGATCTGCTGATATGAAGTTGAAGAGCCGGGGGGGGTGGCTGAGAGCACCGCAGTTCAAGTGGAAAAGACGACATGTCCCAAAATGTTCTTTGAAAACACTGATCTGAAAAAGAAACTGACTGTGACTCTCGGTGGTCGTTTAGAGACGATAAGATGTTGACGAGAAACAAAACATAGGCCTTCAATGTCCCTCATTCATCTTTATTAAGGCGCTTTGCTACACCTACGACAGCTAGTGAATCTATAATTTGACAGCAAGTAAAAGACTTCCTGGGAGATTATTTGGTATTTGGTCAACCTATGCGAATCAAGGTTTGGTTTCTTAATTAGGCTTAGTTAAAAGTATGTAAGAGTCGAACAAAAGTGAGCAAATTACAAACTCTAAGACATTGTTGCTCCAGTATTCGGTGACTAACTATCATTCATCTTGGTAACTTCCATGGATTCTGACAGACTAGAAATTTTTATAGTGATTCCAGGTGGTGTGGAGTTTAAAAGGTCGTTGAAAACTTCGAAGTATGCGAAAATCGTCGAAGTTGGAAGGAAGAAAGGCAGGACCATACGGCGAGCGTATGTGAAACTTATCCCACTTCCTTCTCTACGATTTACAGAAAAACCGAATCCATTTTGTGTTGTTCACTCAGTATGGGTTGTTTGAGTTTTTCAAAACCGCCGTTTTTTTGTTCTCGAGGAAATTTGGTCCGCCTTATTCTCTCAGAATCTAAAAACTTATGTGCCCAGAACTATGCTAAATGATCAGGATTATGTTATGTTAAGCATCATTTTTTGGTTGCAGTGATATCTGAGGTATAGTAGTACATGGTTCAGACGTATCACACTACTCGGAAGATAGCTGAAATTCTGTGACATCTCACGACTGGTTTTGCCTTTCGTCATCTGGTAGACAAAATTCCTCGGTTTCCGTCGCCTTTGTGTTCCAAGTGATCCGAAATCGGAAGCTATTTGCAAAACACACTCATTTGTAAGTACGTCAGTTTGAAATTAATCCTGTTCGGGATTTTCACTTATGAAATCCATCAACTGAATGTGCGGGTTGTTATCGAATGGTTTTCCACAAACTCATGGGGTGTTTATTCCGTTTCGGCCTTATACTACGACATCTCGCCTGTCTTGCTGACTGAAAGACGAAACGGCCTTTGTAAAGCATATTCGGTTAGCGATTAAACTGGGATCCGATTTATTAACCCTTTGATACCCAGGTATTTTGCAAATGAATGTACTTTACCAGTTGCACTCAATTTAGTTACAAGTAAAACATGCGATTTAGGAAAAACTGAAGGCTTCGCCCAGCCAAAAGCAGAACAAAAACGGACGTGGACTGTCGGAAAATTTTCGGCAAACTCACCCACCCGGCGTGATGTTGAATATCGAATGGTAACTCCAGAAGCTGAAGCGCTTCAGTAAGGATTCTGATGGAAACGAAAGAAAAAATAAATCAATGCAAATGTCTTCCAACTGAAGCATAAGCAGGCAAAACCCCCGAAAAGGATTCAATGCGAAAAAAGAAAAAAACAGTCTCACATTATAATTTGGCCATGTTTTAAAGCAACTCTCAAAACATGTTTGATTCCTATCAAATCCGTGGTTTTCTGGCATATTTTCACCAGGAAAAATGTGCCGAAGTCTTCCATTTGATCTGTTTTTCACATTTTTGGATTCAAGAACTGTCGGAAAATTTTCGGCAAACTCACGTACCCGGCGTGATGTTGAATATCGAATGGTAACCACAGAAGCTGGAGCGCTTCAGTAAGGATTCTGGTGGAAACGAAAGTAAAAAATAAATCAATGCAAATATCTTCCAACTGAAGCATAAGCAGGCAAAACCCCCGAAAATGATTCACTGCGAAAAAAGAAAAAAACAGTCTCACATTATAATTTGGCCATGTTTTAAAGCAACTCTCAAAACATGTTTGATTCCTATCAAATCCGTGGTTTTCTGGCATATTTTCACCAGGAAAAATGTGCCGAAGTCTTCCATTTGATCTGTTTTTCACATTTTTGGATTCAAGATCGTATGCTTGAGCGAAATTTCTTTTCTTAGTTTGAGTGGCCTCGAAGGTGGCTTTAAATGGCACTTAACTTTGGCACTTTTCTTGCCAGACAATCCAGTAATAAGTTTTTTTCCATTGATGCCCCAAGTTTGGAACGATGGGGTTCATCTCACAAAAATTGTTCGACGAATCCGGAGCCATCCAGGGTTTGAAACGGTCCGAAGTAGTCAAGGTTGGTTTCTACAAAGATTTACTTTGGTTTTACGCTAGCAAATGAAAGGTCTGCCATTACTCGTTGGGCTGTAAGAGCTGACCTCACTGCACATCGCTTGCAGTCCCTAAGGAATCGCTTGAAAAGGGTCAAAACACTTTGGGCCCAGTAACGTTGACGTATACCTGCTGCAGTAAGCAAATTGCCCATACGATTTTCAGACCCATGCTTGCAATTCTAGATAAACCCAAGTGCCACTTAATAAGCTGATCGGACGACAAGAATATTCCATTCTGGTTCCTTTTTTGTACTGATGCAGAGTCTCATCAAAACACTCCGGATCAAATGTGAAACTCTAGCTAGATTGTAGACGATCAAAACATCAATATGGAATGGATGTCCCCAGTCCTGCGTTGTTTAATCAGAAGGAGAAAGAATAAATTCTTGTGAACGTTGATTTTAATTGGGACAAAGCTGAGGTTGCAAAAGCATGTTGTCTTCCCAGCTGAAAAGTTCATGTGCCTCGTTGAAATTTCCTTTTTATGATAGATTAGTGGCAATTTTTAGGTAGTGGGGTTTTTTGCAGTCTAAACATTCCATCCAACAGGTGAAGTCACCCCATAACGAAAAACTGAGGATCATCATTGTAAACCGCATGCCTCATTTTTTGTTGGGAACATCAGGACCTGGCACTTAAGGAATCTTCCAGGATGACTTACACGTTGGAGAGCGGTGCTAGATAATGACGGACGGTTACTTACCGGGAAGTTCTGGATTCACATTTTCCTAGGGATTCTTGAGACACGCGCCGCTGATGATTCGCTTCAAGGTTGAAATAAATACAGGGCGCAGAATTCCCTTGGCTGTGCAATGAATAGCCATCAAAACTTTAGCCCAATGCGTTGAAAATGTTTTGGAGGCTTGATCTGGAACTAGGTATGCATAGTCTGATCTAATACTTGTTTGGTTTGTCTTGGAACTAGATCTGATTAGGGACCAGTTTATCCGCATTAAGCATCAGTCTGCTTTTATTTGCGTTAAAGCTTGTGGTATGTAAGTATGTGGTGAGTGTGTTGTGAAATCCGGCACATATAAGCCTGCACTGTCTGCCTGTGCGTCTCTATGGTTATTGTTTTTATATTGGTAAGCTGAATATGGGGGAAGGTTTGTTTTTTTCATATGATACCACCTGTGAATGCCAGTACCATAGCTCCTTGGAAACTCCAAGACAGTCCAATACCGTCTTCGTCGTTCTTGATCCTTATCAGCGAGAAGTTGTCCCCGGGTGTCCATCAAGAGTATTTTCTAATTGAACTCTATGTTGTTTGCAGTTGCTTACTAGTCGCATCCGTCCTTTATGTTATTTTGTTAGCAATTCATCTTTATCCCAAGTGTAAATTAGCGGTTACAGAGATGTCGTCAATAGTCCTCGAAATGTGAATTGATTTGGACTGTCATTGTGTCAAGTATGTCGTAAAATGTGGCTTTAGTGGTTTCATCCTCCTCGTCATTTGGAAAAAGTGTTCTCGTTTGTCGTCTATCACCAACTTTGGTGTGGGATGACTAAATCGAGAACTTTAGACCTTGGGCTGAGTTGTTAATTTAAATTAGCATATGCAGTCTTTCAGCATGGTTTTTAGTCGTGCTGATATCGGTACGCAGGTTAGGCTCCTGAAATAGGTGAGTAAGGGAAGCAAGTTGAAGGTCGAAATGATAAATCTTGTGGCTCAGCCTTGTAATTGAGAACTAAGCCATCCTGCTACGAGCAGTTGATCAGCCCAGTGAATAGCTCGCACGGTGTCAGAGTACTATGCAATTCAGACTTCAATGAAAACATTCGTATCATCTAGTTGGGGAGTGGCTGGATGAAAATTTTCCACAAATTACGGCGCTCTTCTCCATCTGAGCTTCTTATTGTGAGGAGAGTTGGAAATTCCAATGAAGGAGCCTTCTTCTAACTAAACTTATTTGTAACGAAAAGTTGAGAAGTGTTGCCAAGCTGTTTTACCCTAATGAGAGATCACCATCAGTTGATATGTCACTAATCTCCATGGCATTTCAAACGCCGAACCTTTCAGCTGATAGATGAACATTATTGCTGATCAGCCGTTAGTTAGACAGTACATAGCACCAACGATTCCTAGATCATGGGATTCTAACCTCAATCGTGTTTTGGTGGTAGTATAATTTTACCTTGTGTCAGCAAAACAGGCAGATTGGTTTGTTCAGCCACTACAAACTAAAATATGTGTGAAACCGGTTGTTAACCACTGCAATACGCTCAAGAAATTGTAATAACATCTGAAATGCCAGATGATTGGTGTTTTATAAGAAGCACACCCAGCCTAGAATGTTGTCCTGAGTAGTCGTTTGTATAAAACTATGGGATTCACTTTCAATTTATTTGCACACGAGTGTCCTTAAAGTGGCTGTCAACATTGCTTGTGATGTTTGTGCACCTGCTGTTTCTGAAATCGATAGTACTGGCGTGAGAGAGCTTGAAGCCTTCCCAATATCGTATACGTAAACAGGAGCTATTGAGATTAAATCCAATACACCTGGTGCACCTAACCAGGGGAAACATACACCTCTTTGGAGACGAAATGGATTTAGAAAAATTATTTGACAGTTTGTGCACGCTTCATAAGGTAATACAGCCCCCAGGTAAGTAATGTAACTCCAGTATTTTTTAAGACTAGCACGCATATTTACTTTTAGTGTCATCTCATCGAACAAAGCAGTAACATAGTGATAGCATAGTGATTTAGGCGGAAGAAACTTGCGCCTGTGGGATACTGGAAGCATGCTTGTGTTATATACCAAGTATCTAGGGTTAAAATCCTCGCAAGGCGCTGTTGATCAGTACTAATAGTGAGAGCGGGATTCGCGTTGCTTGTCATCAGTCGATCCGAGTAATCATGTTGCGACTACGGCAAGACTATACAAACTAGGAAGCTGTGGATGGAGATTATTTGGGTAGATATCAATTGATTGGTTTCTCATTCTCACGAACAAACGCCTCCTGCAGCAGATCACTGATAAAATGTATGGTATCAATGAGAGTAGCTACTTATCAGATAAATATGTCGTCGCCGACCAAGAATCCTGTAAGTTGTAAGGGTGTATATACTTAAGGGTATACGCGCTGTGGATGGAGATTAGTTGGGTAAATATCAATTGATTGGTTTCTCATTCTCACGAACAAACGCCTCCTGCAGCAGATCACTGATAAAATGTATGGTATCAATGAGAGTAGCTACTTATCAGATAAATATGTCGTCGCCGACCAAGAATCCTGTAAGTTGTAAGGGTGTATATACTCAAAGGCATACGCCTTGAGTGTGCATTATCACGGTGTTAATGACGGTATCAGGAAGTGAACATCTTTCTTGCTGGAAAAAATGTAACGGACCCTGCCAAACTGACACTAAACTGGATTTATTCACATGTTCCACACATCAGGCAGGGACAATAAATAAAATATTTGTATAGAAGAATTATCAACTACACTTGCTGTAGATCTATTTCCAATTTGCATGCAAAATTTAGGTAATGTCACCCTTACTCACTCATTTACTCACTTAATTCGATAGAGTGGACTAGGCTGTCCTTCTGTGAGCAAAACAAAATACACTTGAAACAAAAAGAAAACAAAACGACTGAGTCTGCTTCAGAAACAGACGGATGAGCAAACGGAACAGCTGAGTGTCAGACCAGTGTAGGTAATAGATTACTTCTTATTGTTTATATTTCAATCTATTACTCTGTACAGCTGCTACCTGAACGGTTTTGCTGCCTAGGTTCAACTTCTCTCACTGGACACGTCAGGCATGTTCAGGCTCACGGCTAGAAACTTGGTATCCTGGTACTATTGGATTAATCTACAACGATAGAATGTTGAAACCACCCGACCTTCAAATGACTTGTGTGCTCAATATTCATTTAAGTAGACTCGAAAGAGTGCACAATCATCACAAGACACTATTAAATCGTTCGAACTACAAAACAAATCGTTGGATCGCCAGATAATCAAATGCATTGTGAAACACGATTTGGGTAAGATCAACGCAAGTATTGTGAAGGGCACCATAAGAGAATATTCTCCAACATGAAGTCTGCTGACTGAATGTGTGCTTGCTTTTTTGAACCTTGTTTATACGGTGCTATTAATCATTCTATACAAGTGACGAGTTTTGTAATCAAACCTGTTGACAAACGACGCAATATTACTGATATTGATCTTGTTATTTCTTTCACTTCTTACCTGCTTCATGTGGTATGCAAATAACTTTGAGAAGGGCCTTATGAATGGCATTCTCTGCGCGTAGATACAGCAGTGCTGACGGCCGCAAAGAACTTCAGAATTAGATTCAAGCACAATCACGCTAAGAAATATCAATTGTTTTAGTTCGTGACAGGTAAAGGGCTTTGAGAAATAGGGGAATTTGGATGCTCCCAGAGGATTTCTGGCTGTCATCGATAGCCGCATTTTATGGATGTCGTCTATTTCTATATTGACCACTCCTTGAGGCTAGCTGAAATGACCGCAAAATTTATTCAAACATCCGTCGTCGTCCATATCAGAGTGGTTATTAGATTACTTATTCAAGAATTCACGACAAGTGTAAAACAAATAATGCTTTTCTTTGTATCCCTTGAGAATAAACGTGAATGAAAGTAACAATCGCGAATCCCCTAAAAATATACTGTTTCTCAGTTTGTTTTTTTACAATCGAGAGAACCAGTTGACCTAAACCGTTGAGAAACGTTATTTGACGTTGGATTTTTATCAGAAAACTATCACAGTAAAATCTGATAAAGCTTTTCCGATTATCCATAAAATGAGGAAATTTAATAAGGCGGAATAAGGCATTGTAAACTCTGCCATCTTGTGTGACGATATATGATGTATCATAGTAAAATTCACCCTTGTATTCTTCACTACACTGTGTTTACTATTCAGTATTGCGCTCGTCTGGATACCACGCTGCTCTGTTTCTTGACTCTCAGTCTGGACGTTTCTTCTAAAACAAGCCACCACAGGGAAAGCCGTTTTATTCCTGCTTACCTTAACCCATATCACTGAAAGTTGGGGTATACAAATAGTGCGTAAACAAATTGCTGGTGCAACAAATGAATTTTAGAAATATTTTTCTCCGAAGTTCCACCGACAGTTAATCTTAGTAGGATGAAGCACAGATATTAGCATTCATTTGTGCCCAATGGGACACAGCAGTGTGTCTCATTGGACAAGATAAACCCAACCCAAATAGTGGTCATCGGTCGTCGCCCACGCATCTAAGTTCAAAAATGATTTTGTCTTCTGAAGTTGTTTTTTATGATTGTGGGGATATAATCCTGACTTATCGGCTAGTTTTCTGAGCCTTCCGAATGTTGACAGATATTCAGTTGGTAACCAAACTGTTCATGTTGTGCATGCTGTTGGCAAGAAAAATGTTCATACACTGTTCATCCCCGGTAGGGTTTCTTACACGTGGACCCAAACATATATCTGGTTGTCTAACTTAATCTACCACCTCACTTCTCCGAACTTGTCACGTCAGGTAAACTGTCGTTCGATTTGTGAGACTTGACGCATGACGTGCATGTCAGTCGAGCATTCCGACTGACTGCTCAGGCCAGGTTCTACACGATTTTGAGCCACGATGCCTACTTCCACGTTGCACCACACCCAAAGTAAGCGGTAGGGCAAAATGTTGCCAGTAGCGTTGTTCAGCTTGCTAAACATGTTTCCTGCTCTTTCGAGGAGTGATAAGGAGTAGACTAGATTGTAATCTTAGTACTGCACTGCTCAGCCGTCAGGTAGGTTTGATGAAACTTGCGTGCCACGCTCAAAAACCTATCGAGTTGAAAGTTGAGCTTTCAAAGCTCTAAACGGCCAGGCTGCCTTCCACGAGTACATGGCAACAGTCTATTTATTATCTATGATTAATGCGTAATCAACGTGCTAAATCATCACCAGTACTAAACGCACTTGACCCGATGATCTAATGCGTAATCAACGTGCTAAATCATCACTAGTACTAAACGCACTTGACCCAATGATCGACTGGAGAGATTTTCATACATATACTGGCAGTGGATACATTCCTCTTCAAGATAGATTGGCTCGATACGTAGCTGTAACTGATTTCACATGGTGAAGGGCATTCGCGTGGACCCATGAGAGAAAGTGGACAATAACCACAGTAAAGTCAGCCAACTTGATAAGGCTGTACAATCGGGCTGGTCTATTTCGGGGGCCGCGGTATAATGGCGCCAGCTCTCAGAGAGGTAGGGTGGCAGTTGTCCACCAATGAAGTGGTCCGTTGAAGTAAATCACCGTGTTCTGGTGTTTTAAGCAGTCAGAAGCTAGGAAAAAATGTAACAGAGGATGAAGTGCCCTTACACACACGGGTTACAGAGTTACAGAGGAAAAAAAGTAAAAGAGTGAACAAAATAAAAACTAGGGGGACTAATTGGTGCAAGCTAAGAATTATATTTATTTTCCTGTTTTATCGTCTCTAAATTTGTTAAAGTATCATTAGTCCAAAATTTAACGACTTTTGTAGTTTGAGCATCCAAACTAAGTTTACAGTTGTTTTTTACTGTATGCACAAAGTGAAAAACATTCTTACCTAGAAATGGTCGCGAATTTCTCACCTCCAATCCGCTTGAGCAGAAGATGGTTGGCTGGAAGCATTTAATTGAATGTTGATACATCGTGCGGGGAGCAGTTTACAACGCTTTCGTTTTCAAATACTGGCACGACCTGAATCGATAGCCACCTAGGTGGCATCCCCCGCGAATTGGTGCCCACAGTAACGGCTATCTTTTTGGAGCCTGGTGCCCGAATCTTAGTTACCCTATTTCGGTCATCGACACTTAAGTGAACAAAATTGGGATTGAGCACTCAATTGAAAAAAAGAAAAGATGTCCTTTATGGTAGCCGAATTTTTCGCAAACCTCTTTGTGTGAACTGCAGATCGATCCAAGACGCAGCAGCAAAACAAATATGTCAGTTCATTCATCAGAATGTATTTTTATAGTGCACGTTTAACTGTAAAACATCCCAACAATACAAATTCATGCTCGAATACTTCTTACACTATTACTACAGATTGCAGAACCTGACATTGCGCAACCATCAGTAGATATTTGGTTGTTGGTCTGTTCGCCGAGCTTGGCTTCGTCACTCAACCCCGCATTGACGATGTTACTTCAATTGGTGATGAGACGTTTACAATCCAACTGCCAAGCTCAGCGAAGAGACCAACAACCAAACAGCGCACCCGAGCTACCTACATTCCACAACATTGCTATCATCAGTAGATATGTTCTGTGAAGACGACCAGACCAAAACAAATTTGTAAGGCATGCTTCGAACAGATTTTTGCTTTCAGGTACAAACGTTAAATAGATTGGAATATTGGTAAAAAATTACGACACTATCATGTGCTCGGAAATTTACTGTGCTAACCCTTCTTAATGGGAGAGCAAGCTAAGTCTACAAGCACTGCAAAGACAAATTTGTCACGGCTGTCCTAATTCCACCATTTGGGGAAAAGAATTTGAACACAAGATGTTTTAGGTCAGTAATTTGATATCCAGCAGACAGAAATTACTGGCAAAAGCCCAAGCTTACCTTGCCGTGTGTGTGAAATATTGCCCTATGATACGCTTTTGCATGGAGCGACCTTAAGGAAGGAAATATTTTGGTCTCAATTTAGTGCAGCTACGGAAACGGCAACATACTTCTGATTGAAAACATACTTTTTAGCTTGGTGAGATAATTTCCCTTCAAATTTATGTAACGGATGCCAGGTTTGATCTTCCAATTTAGTAATGAGATATGCACGCAGTCATCCATGCTCTGTTAGTTATTCATAGTCGAATGCTCCTGACACTGTGGACGTTTGTTTTCTCGTAAAGGCAAAACAATTTTCCTGCTAGGGCTGTTAATTTTCTAGGGTCTGTTTTTTAAGGTGCAATGTGGTTCTATGAACAAAATTTATGGAAACGGGATTGGGGCAGACGAACACAGGTAGACATGCAGATAGACAGACGGACGGACAGCCGATAGACAAACACACAGATAGACAGATGGGCGGGCAGCTTGAAAGGATTCCTCAGGGAAGAATACTCAACTGTAGTTCAAATAGCCAGACACGGAGAAAATTTCTGACACTTTTTCTAGAGAGGTACCACAAAACTTATTAAAACTAAATACGGGATTTTACAACGGGACCCGCGATTGTTATATAAGTATATATATAAGGTCTATCCTAAGCTTTTTTGTGTAAGACTGTGAGCAGGAACATTTTCCAACTAGTCTGCGTTCTCAGTCTGCTTCCACTCAACCGATGACTATCCAGAATTATAGTTACCCACTAGTCAGGTGATTTTCTTCGGGACATTTGATGAACCAGGCTGCCGCAAAATTCAATAACGGGAAATAAATTCTGATTAGTCCTGGCGACGGACCACGCCATGAGTATAAGAGCAGATGTTGTGGCAAATCACCATTCATTAAAAGCTTAGTGATATGTTTTTCAATTTATCACTTGCCTGTCTGAGTTTTGGTCTGCATCGTCACGCTAAATCAGTGTATGCGCTATTTCCTGACCCGGGTTGTATGCCACAAACAAAGAGCTCACTCGTCTCATATTACCACGGGAAGCATAATATAGGATGTCCTGGGGCTAATGGCTTTTGCCAAACGGTAATAATAGACATTTAATGACGGCGCCGAACGATTTTCGCTCTAGAAAACCAAAGCTTCTATGTAAAAACGTGTGCAGTATACAAAGCACATAACGACTGTGCAATTGTTTGAAAATAATGAGGGCTTGAAGAATGTTTTACTTAGCTCCCGCTTGCTTTTCAAACTAGGCTATTCTTACTTAATCTTTTTACATGAATCTTTGAAGAAACGTTAATCCCGAGTTCCAGCCGGTGAATCATTCTTGAACATGCACTTAAATAATCGAGCAAAGTGTAGAACCGAAGTTTTACCAGACGTTTATCCCCATCCGTTTTGTCTGTGCGCTTTGAAAAAATGCTTTGCTGAAGACAGAACAATCCAACTTGTCACATAATATGTGGGAAAATGAAGTAAATGGTCATCGAGTAACAGTTTGATGATTTTTCAAAATGCCATTTTCCTGAGCGCGTCATCCATTTGCTCACAATTTCCGCTCTCAAATTAGTAAGTGTTCACTCACCTAACTTGCTTGGTTTTCGGTCAATTGTATATGGGCAGTTTTTTAAGCGTCTAGTATATTCACATCAGACATTGTCATGAAAATAATGAGCGATATTTCTCTGTGAAACTTTGAAGCATCCATATAGACATTGCGCCACTTCGATGATCCTTTTCTGTGGAATCACAAAACCCGCTCCACGTAAGTAAGCATAAAGTTTAAAGAAAACTCCACTCGGTCGTTTTAAATCAAGACCACTATTATGCTTCCCTCTCGATCCGCCTAACAGCTTCACACTTTCAGTTTATACCGCTGCTGACTGAGAAGTCAAAAGCGGACGTTCGCACGAATGGTAATGATAGCTATTCTACTCATTTGTCTGGAGGGGCGGTAAATAAGCAGTTGTTAAATGCCGAATAAAAATGATGAGTGTGATCGTCCTAACTGATATGGACAACTCATTGGGCCTAATCTTATAGGGCGCTTTTGGTGACCATCCTCATTCGAAAGAAGATGATTACTTGGATTCTTGTTTTTTTTGTTTGAGAAGAACGTGACTTCATTCATGTGCCTGAACCGGTCCAGTGCATTTATTTCAAAGTATTTTTCTTTAGATTTTATTCTCTGGAGAATGTTGAATTTCAATTTCAAGTAAAATAGATCTGTCCAAGCATTGAACAGTCGCTTGTAACTACTTAGGAGGGGGGTGGACTTTTTCTATTCTACCCTTAATAGAACCAGAAGGCGCCACTTTTCAGTAGGCGATCTTATGTGTGTCTGGGATTGTACAACTGAATGAACGGTTAATGTCACCGACTGATTCTGCGTCCATAGACTTGCGCTTTTAGTGCTTAGCCAAATAAAATTGATCACTTTGAGTTCATGTTTCAGAGCTCATTAAACCACTACTACGTTAAGCATTTTCAGTCGTCAGACCCATTATTCGGTGCCGGATCTACTCACAGGCGGAATCTTTGGCATTTAGATGTGTTTGTTTGCCATGGTAGGAAGACAACTTTGACGTTGTGTGATTTAAAAAAGAGGTAGTTTCACTTTTGGAGTGACAAACTAACAAAATTACAACCTATTTACGTTTTTCTGAGATTTATTCATTTTTTCTGAAATAGAAATGTTGCAGTGGCGGTTTTTATGCTGTTTTTACTGTGATCTCTGCTGTCGGACAGAGACGGTGTTTGGATCAGGAATATTATTAGTCCATAAGTTAGTCAATGTCGTGAGCTGTTCGTTGTTATTGGTAACCACATACCCTCAAAAAAAGGAAAAAAATTAGTGATTTTGATAACTGAGAACCATCCAATTTTCAGGCGATTTTAACATAGATACCATCTTTGAGGAATGTGGAATGTGCTCCTTTCCCGGGAGTACTTTGCATTATGACCTCAGCAATTGTGTATGATGTTTTGAGATATTATTCCCTATTTTATTATGACTTAATAACAGCAGTCTCAGTTCAACACACAAATCGCATACATATATCGGCCTCTCTCAACATGAACCTTGTAATCCTTCTACACAAAACACTGCTCCCAAAGTGTCGCGCTTGGAAAAAAATTACAGGGTATCTTGTCTCATTTTTATATGTCAGCAAGGTAGCTTAACAGCAGGAACTTGGTTGTAATATTAAGAACCAATGGATCCGTTTCATTGGAAGACTTCAACATTCTTTTTCTCCTCCAACCGTCAGTATGTTAGTTTCGCCTTCCCTGACCGTTGCTAATTTTCAGCCACGCTATAGTAGACCTTGCTGATTAAGCTGAATGATGTCACCTAATTTTCTGCTCCATCTGAACCTTACTCTTAGTTTGCTGATTAACCACCTTTATCAAGTAAGCTTCACTTGGTGTTCTGCCGGAAGATCGATTGAACCAGATTACAGTACACCAGAACTGTAGTAGGATGCGCAAATTACTAGCACCAGAAGCTGCGTTCGTTGGGACATGTGTTACGTATGCCGAACCATCGTTTGCCGAAGAGAGTGCTGTTTTCCGTGCCCAACTCAGAGTGGCGTAAACAGAGAGGTGGCCAACCCATTACCTGGCAGAGTAGTATGAAGGAGATCGCGAAACGCTTGGGCGCTGTCGGTGCTACTCGCCTTCCAGAACGGGGACCGCGTGATCCTCACTGTGCCTGGTTGGAAACACTACAAGATATGGCTGCCAACCGATGTCAGTGGCGTTCCTGTTGTCANNNTCCAGATTGCCTGAATGAATGTCTGGAGGTGTAGGCACCTCGGAATGATTGTGTTAAGCTAGCACTAAGTCCCTCCCCCATCCACCTTTATTCTCTTCTTTACAATAAGGCTTTCAAATAAGTCATGGTTGTACGGCAGTGAAGCATCGGTGTTGAACACTGATGTCATGCTGTCAATGATGATGATGATGCTGAGTTTCGAATCTCCCTGTTCGTCAGGCGAATTTCCATTGGAGAAATTATTCCCAGGAATGTTTCTAGCACCACGAATAGCTGATCTTATTTTGGGGGCCCCAGCAAATATATATTTGTGCATGAGTAGTCATGAGAGGCGAGCAATTTGTAGACCGTCTGTGAGCATACAAAGCAATCTCAACCCGTCACGCAAGTCTCAGTTGTTTAAAAAAACCGTGCCTACGCAAACCCAGTTCGCAAAGTCAGTCTTCCGTGACTAACAGCGGTAGCACTTACAATGCAGTCACTTGATGGCGCCCATATAAACTCTTTTGCTCTATACCACAGTGTCATTCCCTGCCTCACGCCAGCTAACTTCCTGCTCCTCTGATCTTATTTAGAAGAGTTTGATAAGTGTGCGATTTCAGGTAGCATACTGCGAACGAAACGTGCATCCATGTCAAAGCAGGGAGATACTTGTATGTGTGCATACCACAGAAGCCACGAAATTTCCTAGTGTCAGAACCGGTTTCCATTTCTGCGCCCCTGAGTACCACATACATAGGTACATCAGGAAGTGGTCACGTCGGCCACCGTCCTGACCAAACCCATGGAAGCGTGGATGCTGCACACTTGGTGTGATGTTACCCCTGAAGGTGTAAAGCATGGAGTAGGCGACACGCGATAAAATAGTTGTGCACATGAAGCAACCATCTATAAGGTGAAAGAAAAGCCCAAAGGAGTTGGTGTTTACATGAATGGTGCATTTTGCTTAGAATGTGTTAATTGCGCTGTAGGTGAGCAGCTCTAATCCAAAGGGAACTCTCCATTTGGCGCAAGAACACAGCGTAAAATGCCTTTGCGATTCAGCTGCGTTGGAAATTAAAAGCGGCTAGATTACTTCCGGATCAAATAGGAAGAATGCCCAAGTATTATACTAAGATGGTCAAAGGGCATCTCGCCCTCATTAGGAAGGTCTTATTGCTTTAATATTATCGAGTTGGGTACTCGTTTGTTAGAGCAAGGGCCAATGACATAAGCCCGGCACGTTTTGCAAACACAAAAATCCAAAGGCATCAGACACCGTGAACCCACGCGTAATAATGGTTGAACGTCATGCCAATATCATGTAAACGCCATATAGAAAACAGGAATACAACTGTGTACATCAGCCCTATTTGGTAGTACCGGAGGTCAAGCAAGGCACAAAATCGTCACGTGCCACTGGCCTAAATAGTTACCAGCTTGACTCTAACTTCTACGTAAGCAATATTGATGAGTCCTGATAAGCAACGACTACAGCTGATCTATGCTGAAAAGCCGAGAAGCATCATCGAGCTGTTTTATGCTTATTAGGAGCCCTCATCAAGAAAATTTTGACAAAACTACGGGGAGGTTCGCGAGCTGGCTGCCTGTAGTTTAAGCACTTTAACTTTCGACCAGGCCCGGCTTTCCAGCAATGCCATTAACTCGTATTTAGGCAAGGTGTGGCTCCACTTACACGCTACTTACGGAAACCACGTCACACGATACAGATACTATTTCGTAGGAGATATGTATCTCCCAACACAATCCTATAACGGAAAGGGTTGCAGCGCAGTGGGGAAAACCCTTCGCCGCGAAGTTGTTTATTAGCAGACACCAACTAACTGGTTACAAACTACTGGACAGGAAAGTAAACATCTCACATGCACTTTAGTTTTAAAAAACTTAACTTTCCCAAGCGTCTTTTTGAACTTTCATGGATATTAACTGACTATCACGCGATTGTAAACGGATGCTGTAAAGCAGTTCCACTGGTTTCGTAATAACACCCCGGGGTGCACCTTGCACTATGCACGAGAAAAACTCGCCTCATCAGTAGTATCCACCGTTAAACTAGTAGAGTGGTGCGCTCTAGTGGGAAAAAGAAGTTGCCTTCTAGTTCCCAGATATTGTACTGATCAAGACCCAGGCCTGTTTACTCCAGCGAAGGGCGTAGAAGCTTCATACTTGGGCCAGTCCATCAACTATTAGAGCGCTGACTAAGTCGTACATTCCTAAATGGTTGTCTCACTACGCTTGAATCAATGAAGCCATTTTATTGCGTGTCGTTCAGCGAGTGTTCCATATTCTGCTCCGTCCTCTGATTATAATCAACTTGTATGCTGTAGGTAGTGAACTATCATCGGATAAGACTGCATGCAGAGCCGCATCCTAACTCACTCGGTCGATAATGAGGCAGGTTGATTTGTTGGAGCGGGGAAGAATCAAGCAATCGACAAATTTATTCCAACCGTCAGTTAATTTTGCACATCCACAATTCCACCGAAACTTAGTTCATTCACTCTCAGACGAAAGTATTATCAGCTACTCTGGACTTAAAGTTCAATCGTAAGAAATTACGTAGTCTCGGTGCATAATTCCGTCTTGACTAACTCCATGGTCAACTAAGGCAGGTTCCACTCAAATCGTCCGGAGTTGTTCTTTGAGAAATTTGGTCAATGTCTTCCCCCAATAATTTGCCACACAAATGTCAGAACTTACATCATTATTTTGGGAGTAAAAACCGCACGGAATGGACAATTTATCATTCCACCAGAGAACAATGTAACGGTGTGTAAAATGAAAGAACCTCAAAGAAAAACATTGCCTTATCAGATAGCGGAAGAAGCAAAGTTGATGTTTGCCAGGACAACATCTGATAATCAGAAAAATCGAACCACGGAAAAGGGTGGGAATGCGGAAGCTCCGCGATTACGTACCTAAGCCCTGGCATCAACAATAAAGGCCTCTCAGTATCGATATTCTTGAAGAATATGCGCTTTTGTGTTGTACTAAGAAGAGATTGCGTTTAGACCCATAATGTTTTAAAAAGCTCTGCGATAGCAAGTTTATTTTTGCCTTGGAAAACTTGTGAACTCTATTTCAACACTCCTGCCTCTTTACTACTTAAGAGTTTGGCACTATGATACGTTGAACAATGTTTTGATTTCAGGAGGCAAGTTTTCAGTGACTGATTTTCATACTAGAAATGTACATCGGTCGAACTTTGAAGTGAATATATTTTCAGTCAGAATCAAAGTGTATATTTTCTTTTGAATTTTTTTAGGAATTCTTCCACTGCAAGCAAACGGACATATGCTTTGAAAAAAACCTAGCGACAAATCGATGAGCGATTGAAAGGAAGAACTGAAAAACAGATTTCAAACAAGACGTCCCAGGCTGTTTCCCGTGAATGTTTTTATTTTCATTTCATTATTTAATTATACTTTTTATTTCACTTGGACTGTAAATTGTAATGAGTTGGACAATATTCCTAACTCCGTTTGCCCAAACATTTGTGTCATCTACCTGATAAATCGTTACCACAAGTCACAATAGGGTAGTCAGTAATATCTAGATTGTTGTGGACTTTGGGCGGGGGAAACAATGGTTAGGAATACCTGAAGAAGACTCGGCAGGCCCTAGATATCTGCAGCTTTTGTTGAAGAAGCCGGTGCTGACATCCTAAGTCAAAAACTGTAAAGCTGGAATGAAATGAGTCTGCCTTTTCTCATGGTTGATATCTAACTCGTGATCTCAGACAAACAACAAATTCGAAAGTGAAAAAATGTTATAATGCTGTACAACTGCGTATGACTCAAAATGTCATCTTAGTTGTTCTGCGACTTCGGGCGTACTTTGTCAGACAAATCTGTTCTCAATGCAGTTTCCTAGTTCGGTTTGAGTTGCGGAGACACCTAAGACTGCAAAACAGACCTACGTCAACAGGAGCTCACAGCTGATTCCATATCATGGTACTCTCTTATCGGAATAATAGTAGGCTTTCTAAATGGCTAGAGACCCATTCTTGCTTTATTTTCCTTGCTGGTCAAATGTTTTCTGGATAGAAATCACCAAACAGATTGTTGTGTTGCTATGTGGAAAAAAGCGCGAACTACTGTCACTCTGTGAAGTGTTACTGACCGGCCAGTAATGCGGGCAACCCATGGCTTCAATCACGTGACGCTAGTGAACAGTTAATAGCCCATTTAGTTGAAAACGCTATCTTGAGCCCAACCTTCCAGTTGTTCTGCTAACCTTTAGGACAGTAACAGCAACTTTCACATACTTCAACGGGTTTTTCTGCGTAAGAGCGAAATTTACTGGTGGACGGTTTGCCACCAGTCCCAGACACAACCGCTGCTGCACTTTAGGTAAAGAATGTCCTTGATAGCAGAAAGTACAAATTTGCCTGCGCTGAACCACTTTGGTGAAAGTGGACCGTATTACGCCCTCCTCAAATAGTAATACAACAATGCTGAAACCAAACAAAGCCACATGTAATGTGGTTTTTACCAATGTCCAAAGGAAACTTGCAAATCAATAACATTCTGCGTTCCTTGTATTTGACAGCAGCTGGTGAAACACACAACGGTTTCATCTGGGTTGAAGGTGAACGGATAAATCATCTAAATTCATTACCGTCCATATAGAAGAAAAGTTGTTCGGATTGCTTCTGACTTGAGGACAACGGATAAGTCGGTCCTTTCCTGCTTTTTATTCATACTGAAGCTTCCACACTAGAAATGAAAGCATACGATTTTCATTCACTACCGATTTTGTTAACATACACGGATGATATCTTGGAAACACTGTGCTGGATATCCTTGTTACGTACATGAGACAATTGTTTACAAACCATTTTCAAATGCACACAACAGTCGTGTTAACACCCGACTTCCATGAATTCGGCAGATCTCCGCCAAGTGAATCCCACATTTTAAAAGAATATCCTGAGAATCGGACTAATAGATTGATTTGTGATCTGTTTTGCGGATAAAACACCTTAGCTTTTAGAAAACCAACTTTTTTCAACTGGATTTTCGGTCCTTCAATACCACAAAAATGTATTTTTGTAGTCCAGATTTTGACTGTAGGTGTTGTGCTTCTACGCAGTTAATTTAAACACGCGTTTAGAAGGGTAATTGCATCTCAATCCCCAAAAAGGATCAACCTAGCTGGGTGATATTCTTTAAATTGGACTAGTCTTTGAATCCCGCCGCCAACTGGACCGAAGAAACATACATCATGTATATGAATGTGAGGAGACTGCTACAAGCATGTGTTTGGTGAAACGACAGCTGTGGTGCGCCTATAAGTTTGGCTGCACAGTGCTCGATAAATCAGTCGGTTTTTTATGCTCACAGTGTCGGTAAATTGTTGCTATTCTTAGCTATACCATACACAGATTTATTTATTTACCGATGCATAAACAGGCGATTCTCGGTCTAGTGACGATGGACAGTCAGTAGACTGTCACTGTTTTTATCGGCTTCAGACTCCATTGTTCCTAAGGTCAGCAATTTGAGTTGTTGGATTATTTTCATACCACAATTTGTTTAGTGCAATCCACTGTTCTGTGTTTCGCGTGAAATCTGAAACCTTACCTGATTACCTCTTAGAGACCCATTCATTTGAGGTCCATTCTAAACAAGAGTGTAGGCTGATATTTACTTGAATCCGCCGTTAACAGGAGTTTAAATCGCAAGAACGTAGAATTTCCTGTCCTAAAAAGAAGTCAGCTTAATATGACCCCACCCAGATGTCTCTTCTCTATTTTGGCCCCAAAGGAATGTACCGTACGCCTACTTGCTTGGACACGATCGCACATACAGGTAGTGTTTGTCCAAGTTCAATCCCTTCAGTGGTGAAAAATAAGACTGCGTTTGCCACTGGTGTGCAGCTTGAAGCATTCTGTACTTGAGTCAGTTTCTTTAGGGTAAAGTGTTAATTTAAGTTATCAAAATATTTATGCCACATTAGTTGATATTCACTTCACACTATTAATTTGGAAAGTATTGTTGCAAGTTTGAATGGAATCAACGCACAGTAATGTGGTAGATAAATTTATTCACCCGAAAAACCGAACGTTTTCGATGGACTGGCTGAAGACGCTACCAGTTCCAGGATGAGAAAGTCTGAGCCGCTCTGTCTTACCACCAGCCCGAAGTCAGCACTCTTGCTCCGAACACTGCAAGAATGTAGCGCTTACTGCTTTATGGATCAGAAACTGGCATCCACCCGCAGCAGATTCAAAATCATTCAATGTTTCGTGGTTTGCACTTGTAAGGCATTGAATAGGTCAAGTGGGAAAATCCTGAGAAGCAGTGTTGGTTTTCCCCATGTAGTTTAAAGTGGAGAAACTCTTTCGCGCCGCACAGTGCTCACTGATGTTGGCTAGCTACTATAAATGGATGGAAGCCATGTGATGTTGGAATGAATTATGAAGGTTCTGAACCCTGGATTTGTTAGGGTTGAAAAGTCTTGTCTCTCCGGCTAGGACCCCCAGAACTTGTCAGTGGTTAGCGACATTAGCAGGGACGACTGCTACGCAGGCGGTGGCATTCATGTGACATATCTGCCCCCTCCATTGCTTAACTGCTCAGTTTTCTACTTCATCGAATACCTAGAAAGACGCAGCATCAGTTGACTGGTAAAACTTCTATTCCCTAACGCTTGTATATACCTTCCTTGGTTATCCTGTTTTTGGTGACCGGATCTACAGGCGGGAACAACATGCATTTGGCACGTGGTCTGTGGCCGATCAACTGATTTGACTTGGCTGCTAACAGTGGAGTTATTTTCCCACTACCTACACCACTGATGTATGATCACTGTGGTATCTAACGGAAAAAATAGTATAAACTTCTCAAGTTGAAATCTTTAGGGTATTCTGACTGGGTATCACCATGCATTCCAATCAATGTCTGCACTACAATGAGACACCTGGACATCAAGCATGTCGAGTGACCGTCAAGTTTTGCTGGGCCCTGTTGATTGGGCTATTGCAGTTTTAGCATGACTTTAATGGGGATTGACGAGAAAACATTAGCCGACTACGAAGGAAGAAGACTCAAAATGAGCGTCAGTCCCATGGCTATTTTTGATATATCGTACTACGGCAGTACATTCTACGTCGTCCGGGTTCTTGCGCGTGTCAATATGGCACCGCCTTCAGAATTTGAAGGGACCAATTAGCGCAGTGGTTTAAAGGAATGTAAACGAAATAATGCCTTGACGAATCAGATGCACAAAGTGGCCGGGTAACCATGCAAAACAAGAAACCCAAAAACTTCCTCTGCTTATCACGGAACGACACCAACATGAAAATTCTGAGTTACACAAGCAAAAAAAACAGAAAAAACACACCTGGCTTGCCCATCCCACTGAAATAAGAACGCTTAGGGTAAATTGTTCGAACAAGAGCTAACTAGTGGTCTCAACTTACAGACAGAAGAGTAGCGCACCGGAGATAACTGAACCGGCAAAGGACCAATTGAAGCACGCATCCAATCGAAACTTTGTACGTTAGCGCTTACCTGCCTACTTTATAGGATGTCTTGGTAACTTTGTTTAGGTAGCCTGAGAAGAAAATCCAGGATAAAACGCTATGCAAAATGTTGCACTACCTTTGGCGGTGCATCCTTTAGGGTGTTTTAATTTCGCAGTCAATTACTCTACTATCAAATCACTTCTGATAACCTCGACAAGTACGTTAACATGTAAGAAAAATACTGAGACGCTTCAATATGAGCAATGCATTGTTTAGGTCAATAAAAGTACACAGACTGGATGCCGATCACAAATATGAACAACCACTCAGAGAATCCCCATTAGCGCACCCCAAATTGGCATGCCAACTTAATCAGCCCCACACGATTCACTATCACTGACACTATAGGTTTAATTAGTCCAAGTGCCACACACAACTGCTCAATTTTGTGGTAACCCCCGACAACCCTCCGAGCATGAGAATGATTTTCTTGCTACCAGATCACAGACCCTTAAGATTAAAGTCGCCCGGCGATTTGGGACAATAAAGGAACTAGATAAAGAAACAAATTGATTTTGAAGTCGCTCGCGGTTTCTGAACATTCTTGCTGAACCTGCTAAAAACGCAACCGTCAAAGTTTTCAAGCCTTTGGAAATACCGTGGCCGTTTGATCCACTGAAAAGTAAACGGTGTATTTGTTAGTCGCCTCATGATTAACATTACAATAGGCTGTATATTCAAGAGGCATTTCAGAACATAATGTCTCCATCAGGAGCTGTTTGATCGTTGGTCTGAACACTGCTGGCTTGAAGTTTAAAGTGATTTTATGGTTTTGTACTCTGTCCCTAGTCAGAAAATTGCGAGTGACGCTTATTTAATCCTTTTGGTAGTACTTTACTCGCAAAATTAGCGATAAGTAATTTGCTAACACTTAAACTCAGCAGAGTTATTTGCGTAATTATTCCCCTTAAGAACGACGCGTACAACGCGTTTCTAATCAACCATCACGGGAGACCAGATGTGAATAAATGTGTGGTTTTATTTTTAGATTAGGGAAACGATCAGCACTTTAACTCTCATTAACTCAAACTGGTTATTGCCGCCGACAGTTTATTCTAGATTGATATGCCAAAATAAATGTGACAAGTGGTTGTCAAAAAGCTCGAGTCCAAAAATATCTGCATCAGAAGCAGCAAACAAACTCATTTGATGATTGCAAAGAAAGAATGTATCAATTGTGCAGATTTAAAGCTCACCACAGATCTTTCATTCATCGTAGGTTGAATTTACAGACGGCTACTTCATATCCGCAAAGTTGCGGGTGAATTCTTATCACAAACTCAAAAACAAGTGTTTGAAAAAAGGATCATTTCTTGATTTGCTTGTAATATTATCCGGATCAGTGACCAGATTACCTGTAACGGATTAAAATTTACATAGGCTGTCAAATAAATTACAATAAATCATCACGCTTGATTATAAAGTATGAGAAATTCATTTTACTCAGCTGTCAATAAAATTTCCGCATCAATAATGGATGCTTTCGATGGGAGACTTTCATACAATTAAGATATTTGACAACTGGCTAGATGGAAGTTGGCATTTTTCCCGAGCCTCGCAAGTGGTGTGCTTATCAGCAGAATATCCGTTTACTGGAGCATGAACTACAGGTCCTTTTTTGACTTCATGGTACTAGTTGAAGATAATGTAACTGCCCGTACTCGGCAACTATTCTAGATGACCATGAACCGTCAGTGGAGAATCAGAACCAAGAAATTCTAGCACGCTTGGAAAGCTTATGTATGTAGCCGGCGAATAACGTCCTAAATAAGCAAGAACGTTGGTCCTAGGGATGAAGTCAAATAAGCAGCTCAGGAAACTGATGTTGTGTCTTTGGAAGAGAGAAATTACCAAGAACAATATAGATGTGTGGTCCGAATTTCAGCGAACTGAACCGGCAGTGCTCATCATTTGGGCCTCCGCAGGCTTTCAACCCATTTTTGCCTAGGCCACGATTCGTAATTCTGGATAAGATCCTTCTGTTACATAGCCGTCATGCCGACCAAATGAATACTCGCAGTTTAGTCAAGCCCAAACAAGAGCAGGCAAAATGTCGGTCAGTAAGCTCGCCCCTTAACCAGTGCGCCACTTTGGGATCGGGGCACCTCATATAACGGTGTTTACCTAAAATGTCCTGTGGATTCGATTTCCGCGTAGTCCACCTGATGCAGAACTTTGAGTGTGGTGTTGGTTTGAAGATCCAGAATATCAAAAGGAGGAAATTGGTTCAAAAGTCTACACAAAGGTAAGCAAAGTTGTCCAACATACATCAAATGTCCACGTTCGTGGCGTCACCTCAATTCCATAAGTCTGGCCCTGACCGGCACACTGCAGTGTCAAGGTCCGCACACCAAACAGTGTCGAGCCGTAGTTTGGTCCTGTTGTGTGGGTTGCGGTCGTCTCTTCCGAGGATAGTTTCGTGATTCTGATTGGCGGTGTGGTCACACGGGAAATCATTACAGAATAATTCAGATTAGCTCAGAAAACGAGGAAATTGCACGCATGAGTATGTCAGATTTACACATTTACGCATACACACCCACACAGATACATGCCCCGATGGCAGTGTTTGACGCTGCGGCCTACGTGGCAAGATGAAGGCTGGTACAGACGAGTAAAAGAAGTGCGGATCAAAAGTAAATGGGCGGAGGAAGCAAATGAATGGGAGAAGTATCGTGAAATCAATTTGGATTCAATAGGCTATATGTACCGTGATTTCTTGTCTTGCCCCTCGTGGAATGGTACCATCTAAGAAAACACTTCATCTGTCTCTGGCCCCGTATTCTGATTGATTGATAGTTTGTGATGTTGAAAAATAATGCGAATTCTCCGTACCTAAGGTGATTTAACTAGCTGTTGAACTTGCATTAACCATACTGTGTATCGCCTTGTTACGAAGGCCTTGGTAGTCACAGTTCACTAGTTCGGATCAAACTGAGTCGCCTCAACGATCACCAATGAATGATCATCAGCAATCCGTTCATGATCCACCATACACATAAAGAGACCCTCTGGAACGAACAATGATTCTCTAGCCCTTTTTCGCTAGTATTGTTTTGTAACAAATGAAGCGCAAAATTCATCGTCTTCTTCAAAGGATTCCAGGCTTTCGGTCACGCAAAAGAATGGAACTCAGGACCGTGGAGCAGTGACATCTGAAAGAAGCTTTGCATTCTTCGATCCCGGTCGCATTCTGTTTAGGTGGCACTACCATAAGCCTAACTTCAGTAGTTGAGTATCCTGTTAGCAAGGTATGTTGCTCACATATAAGACAGCCATCATTCCTTCAGCGAACATGACTTTATGGTGTAGCATTATGTTAAATTTCCCTGCAAGGTATCTTGACAATTTCGCCAAGAAGGAGGTTGCTGCTGGATCGAGTATCGGTAAAGTACTCAAAGCAGTCCCTGCTAAACGATTTAGTAAATTGCATACAAATTTGCTCTTAGATGAGTAAGTTCCTTCTGTGATAACCGGCGACACGACCAAGTACTGGGGTATCTAGAACAGCCAAAGCTCTGTTTCTACGACTCAAGCCCGTAAATCAAGACATCAATATAAACTAGGGAACGTTGACGATGTTAATTCTTCGAGCAATTATCGTCAGCCTTGTTTGAAAACTAACGCATTTGTGGTACCTGGTTTTCTCTAGTAATAAACTTCGGACAGGTTAGTTTTTTCGCTTTTGTTTTGTAAATCAGTGTAGCGCTACTCCTCTGAGTTTTAAGACACTTTTACTCGTTGCTTAGAGAAGAGTTTGCCAATCCATATTTTCAAGTCACTCTGGTCTTCGTGTGAAGGGGTGCAAAACAGAGTGTTTAGAAATGCACTCGAAGAAACACCTTGAACGTCCTTTTAGAAATTGTTCTTAGTCAGGTAAGACAAAAACCCTAAAAAAATCCAAGGAATAACGGAACTGGGAGGGATTTTGTTACCTCAAAGCGTTTTTTGCTAGAATTCGCGACTTTTTCAACTAAACAAAAGGATATCATTTTACCTCCAAATCACGGGTCAACGAATCGCTGGTGGATACGTTTCATATTGATTCTACCTGTTTTGGTAGAGGTCTTGAGCTTATAGAGAATCAGAGTAGGTTTGAATGACCAGATGAATGTTCCCAGCTATTTGAGATACCTACTGACGATTTATTAATCACCAACCTGTAGGTCTGAAATGTTAGAAACTCAACACAATATGTGTGTTCATTAGAAGCGTTTCGTCTGAAAAGTCCTTTGACATGCTGATCTTAGGGTTTGTGTGAAAAGATGTTTATTACTTCGTGGATATTAATCCACGGAAATAAGTCGTTGAGTTATCATAGATTGCTTTCTAGTGTATATTGGCATAAACTCACCAATGTGTGCTTCTGGCATTTTCGATTTTCGTGTCCAAAATTTAGCCACATCTCAAATCAGCATGTCTGAGGTTATTAAGTGGTTTATCTTGGATGATTTTCTGTGAAGATGGTCAAATACAAACGTAAAACGAAAAAAAGCATTACTCACTCAGTGGAATTGTTTGTATTTGTAATTCTTTTCAGACATCAACAGCTAAACTTCGTTATATCCATCTACAACACTTGGTACACAATTCAGTCACTCAGTGGTTTGCTTTTGGAACCCTGGTCAACTAAATATGGCCAAAATACTTGAGAACTATTTTTGAGTGGCGTGTGACGTCATTGGCAAAAAAAGTGGAAGCGTCGTACTGCTGGAGTGCGCTTGTTTTTCGCCTGTTTGTTTTATTCGGTGTGTATTGGAGAGCTAGACCATAGTGGATTTCCAACATTTATCCGGCTTAAACAATGCAGCTGAAGCGTTCCTCGGTCGACACAAAACGACACGCACTGAAACGGAGCATGTCTGAAACTAACTGTATCCAAAACATAGTGATCATTGGGTTATGAATGAGACTGGAGAAACGTTTGTTGGCTGAACCTCAAGGGAGGTAACTGTAGACTATTCACCTACATTCATATAATTTTTAGTGGGACAAAAAGGTAATGACCGTCTGCTTTTATCCGGGGAAAAAATAATTTTAAAAATAAAACATGGTTTGAGGACTCCAGCATGTGGTTACGTTAGAAAATGATTTAATAAAATTAGTCGAACATGTCAGATAGTTTTAAATCTGAATGCAATATAACTAACTAGGAGAGCAGTGAGTTTCTCATTGTAGTCGTTCCTGGAACTTAGTATAACAGGAGAACTATTCAAGTTGGTCTTTCGTGGGGGACAGGACGATTTCTATTCATGGGTGCAGGAAACTACGTCACGGGTGAATTGAAATACCACACTGATCTGCGCAGTTGAGCAACCTTTCTGATCTGGCTGTTAACTTGTTCGCTGAGCTGTAAAAGTTGTGAACGTCTTGTGACTAACCGAGTTGACAAGATTGGTACTTAATAAAGTACCGTAGCATAGATGTACATCTTTTTGCTTTTCCTAATCTTTAAGCTCCGGAGAGGACATCCGATTATGGTCGTTCAATTGGATTCTCGGCCCCGCTTGTTTGTTGAATGGCTGGCACCCTGATTTATCGGTGCCCGAACGACATTGGCCCGTCGGTTTAGCAGTTGTTGTTCTTGCCACTGATCCATCGGTTCACGATTGGTTCTCTTTATGGTGGCCTTTTTCTTGTACTGGTTGATGGACCGGGTCACTTTCACTATGTCAATCCGTCTTGATCAAAGTTTATACACCCATATAGTACCACCCACATAGGTGATATCACCTGAGTTGGTAACGAAACGTTCACAAGGGAACTTCCCAGACACGACCGCCGCCCACGCAACCTGTATTACCATTATTCCTCTTGATAAGGGTCTTGATGGTTTCTCTGGGTTCATTAGGAAATGTTAGGATCATTGGGAAGAGCATTAGGCACTCGCCAGTTTCCAATGGATTACGTCATGCCCAACCCTGCTGGTGACAGATTGGTGCTGTTTGAGGACCAAACCTTAGGCAGTGAATTGGATGATGGCATCGGATTTCTCAGGGTATATTTGACCTGGATACTTTGAGTCAAAATCTGCTGGGGTTTACATCACAGAATGAAAGTTATAATCTAATGTCACAGAAGGGATTGTGCATCCACTGTCTAGGTTTATCGTTGTCCACTCATAGAATGGCTCAAAAGATTCTATCGAATTTGCAGAATAATATCCAAAGTCATGTCTTGTGGATCTAAGCTACTGCTATCAAATCCTGAATTTCACCTTGAGATTCGCACCTACCTGGTTTTGCAAGTACGCCTGCATGTACGGCAACAAATCACCACTAAACAACTGGGAAATAAAGTGCCTAAAATGGCGATGGTCCACAGGGATGTGATAATAATCAATGTGAAATCAATTATTTTAGTCCAGATGACAATCCAGTCTTTCTGACGTGAGTACGAGAAACTACGGTACTAATGCCCACACCCAGTTAGTTTTTGGTCTAATAGCTATTCTCGTATGTGATGATAACGCAATGGTTGCCAGGATTTTTTTTAGATAAATTATCGTCAGACAAGTACATTCATAAAGGGTCTTCAAGGTTAGGAGGATAACTCGTGAGAGGTTTTTGGCTAAAACCCGCAATAAGCCGGCGCTTAGGAGAGTGTACCCCTCTTGGAGAGTGATCCTTGCTTGGTCAAGGCATAGTACCTTCAAATTTCATTTTAATGGCATAGTGATGGTCAATTCAACCTGAATGCAGTCACCTGTGTCGTTTTCAATGCATTTTGGAAGAAGCTGTCAAATAATGATGAAAAGTGAGTTAGGTTAACGTAGTGGTTCCCATCGATTAGGTGGTTTACAATTGCACTGGTTAGGTGATTAACTTTTTTGGTTCTACTGGATGACGTTGAGTGCTCGGTTGTCCTCACATTTTGCGGAATACTAGCAAACAAAGGGACAGATTAACAACAAACAGTCGTTGACAATCATGGTCATTTCTGGGTTTACGTTCCCTAACAGAAATGTCCATATATAAAGATGTTTGCGCGTAAAAATCTAAATAACTCATGATGGACGGCATTCTGCTACACATTTTGGACTTCAAGACACCCGTCCACGTATAATTAGCTAAGAAACTGCCAAAATTTGTCTACAGTGCAGTACAGAACAACTGATTTCCTGTCTTTAGTACTGGCCCGCTCAACACAGACCGGAAAGACATGAAGCAGGGTCACAATTTTTTCCTGGTAATCTGTTTTCTTCGTTTGCTAGGTTTCCGCGAACGACTCGGCCTCTATGCAATAGGATAATTGTGCACTCAAAGTCCTGCATAGAATCAAAACGTGTATCATCTGACTAGTGTGATTGCAAACCATCAGGTCGGTGGGAATCGCTAGGTCAACCTACCTCACATTGCAGCATTATTTGTCAAGTGCCGCCAAAATGTTGTGGAAATGGCAGACAGAATTGCAGGCAGGTTGCATCAGGCAAACTTGACCAACTGAAGATCCCCATCTGAGAGAGGCACACTCACTTGAGGGCCAGTTACTTCGGTGTTGGAACCAGCAGGACGTTACCCCATATGCTCTTAACCTTGTAGACATATCCGATGTGTATTATTTAAAAAATGCTGGCAGTCATTGCGTTCGCTATTGTTTTTATTGCATCCCTAAAGTGCAAGATTTGTGACAACTTCATCTTGCTTGCCCCGCAAAAACGCACTCTAATGGTGTGAAGCTGAAATTCCCTGTCCAACATACGTGTGAGACCGATTCCGACACATCCGCTGATCAAAATAACCACCCTAGCAGCGTATTGATCCTATCATTCCACATGTGCAAACTGTTCACCGTCCGGCTCAATGGTTATCGAGATTACAATAGTGTCGCAATTGTCCCCGACTCCTCGGAGGTCCTATTGGTTTTGTGCGCACACTTACCGTTATATAACCAATATTCATATATTTACTGGAGGGACACTGAATCTAGGATGCAGATTTTCTCCTATCTTAGGACAAGATAACCCAGTAGCAGTAGCTGAAACGATAAAGTCTAATCTTACTGAAGCGAGTGGCTTTACCGCATCTATATCCTTTTAGTTATCGTGGAAGCAGGCTACACCTGGTAGGAATCAACGTGAGTGTAACTCTGAAACGGATGAATAGAATTAAATCCATAACCTCTGGCAGAAGGCTTCAATAATCCCTTCTACCTGTGTGTAGCTGATCAGTGAGCAGCAATAAACCTGGACAGCGTTTAGAAATAAAATTTAATTGATGAAGAAATGAAAACGGGGATAGGGAACTTGATGTTATGGCAAACGTCGAAAGATCATCCGGGTTCCTAAATCGGTATCACACGGCTCAGATGTGCGCATCGAATAAAAATTGAACCTCGTGTGCTCAAACATCTCTTTTTTGTCCACTATTTAATTAATTTTTACTTTAAGATGCAGAGACTTTTGGATGTAAGTGGTCTTTTTCAGAGCGGAATGCTTACATTAAGTGCCTTGCTGAATCAAATCAGGAGGCCTTGTTTGAAGGAAGGAGTTCTGGAAGTTATGCTAGGAAGAATGAGGAAGAGGGAATATAAAAACGAAAAAAATCACCTTACAATGTTGCCTTAATACCCTTTACTTGAGAATACCAACTAAAAATATATTCGGATTCTCTGACAAATCTAACGGTTTGCTTTCATACTAATTGTCTTATGCCACTAGACTAACTGTTACATTTATCATGACGGGTTATTGTAATCTAGTTGCTATCACCCGACATGCTAGCTTGAACAAAGTGCCTAATGCTTTGATGGAGCACGCCACATTTCAAAACAAATTAGAGGAAGGAACATCAGCTAACCAGGAATTGACAGAGTCTTCAGCAAGCTTGTGAGTAGTTTCCTTTATGGAAATATACTGTGGTATCTCGAATATCGTGCCAACTGAATCATGAGGCGGCCTGTGTGCAGCACATTCAGCTGGAGGACATCAAAAACGAGAGATTCAATTGAGTCTCTCGTGAAAACCAAAATGATGTGCAAATGAGTGTATTTCTCGAAAACAGTGCAATTTGGGTTCAAGTAGATCATAAGGTTGACGGAGACTCGGGGACTGCGCCTATCTGATGAGCCCGAACTGGAAGGGCGAAACCGGTCGTGGGCTGTCGAAGTGTTTCCAGCAAACTTGTGAGTAGTTTCCTTTATGAAAATGCTTAATGCTTTGATGTAGCACGCCAAATTTCAAAACAACGTAGACGAAGGAACATCAGCTAACTAGAAATTGACAGAGATATAAACAAAGTTGGTTAGTTTCTAGAATGCCATTATGAGTTCGATTACCAAGCAGAATTGGTTTCACCTTACTTGACAAGATGAAACCAGATCCCCATTTTGGCTTAGGTGGAGCGATGCTGATATAAGCTAGTGGAGAATTTCTTCACTGAACATTAAGCAGAATGCATTGCTCTCATGAACATGAAAATCTATGCTCATTGTCAACGATGACTTCATTTTTCAAGTTGCACACAAGGCTTAAGAACTGTATTGTTGTTTTTCACTGGTCTTGACAGTTTGTTTGTGAACGCCTCGTCCATAGGTTGGTTGGCGTCATCGGTGAGTAGAGGAATTGGACAAGCGAAAATGGACATAAATATAAAACATATATGAACTGCTCAATACGGCAACTCAAGTACTGAGTTTACAATTGAACTTGGGGAGAATCGTCCACTTCAGTTTTTCGGACAAACTTGCTAGTGAGATGGCAAGTGGAACTCGTTAGAAATGCTTTTGTTGTGGAAAGATATGAAGATGGCAAATGACAACCAGTCCCAACATCCATCCGACGAATCAGCGAAAGACTCGCACTCAAACTCTGTTCAGGAGAGTGGGGGAGCAGAAGAACGGAGAAAAATGCAAAATTCACCAATGTTATATTGTTTGAACCATTGCCTATCCAAACTATCAAAAATGAGGTTTGTGGGAAATATAACCCAGCAGTGACAACAACGACAATAGTGAGAATAGAAACTACAATATAACAGAATTATGTCTGAACTCCCAACAATGATATTGCAAACAAAAGTAGAGGCAGAAGCAAAAAATAACCATCACTTCAAGGAGGATGGGAGTACAGGACCAATGAGAATTCAAACAAAGATGCAATGTACCGAGTTGTCTGTATGTACCCTCATAAACAGACTGCACGAAACCCGTCTAAGTGGACACAGCGTAGTGTACCTTGCGAAAGAAGATTGTCCGCTACCCAGGTTTTGCACATGGAAAGATTGAGCTAGATTCGAATTCAGTCAAGTTAACATTGACATTACTCGTGAAACTAAGAAACAAGCTCCGGAAGCGTGGACGTCCACTGAAAACGGAACACTCCGACATGTCGAATCCTGCCAAGTTTACACACGTATACTAGAAAAGAATCATCAACTTAAGGGAATATGACTTTCGGGAAGTTGGTCAACCTTTGAGCAACGTGGTGTTGAAAATTATAAACCACCTAAAGAAAACATACACTGGGATCAGTGTTTTATGGCCAGGCCAGTAGTTCGGAGACAGAACATAATGTATTATCGTGGTATGAAACGCATTACCGCAAGCAAGATGGGTAAAATCAACTTATGCGGTGGAATTAATTTTGAGTTCAGCAAACTCTTTTTCTCAGCTTAAGCGATTAACCACCGAAGGCTGAGTGAAAGAGCCTGAAAGAGCCAACACGCTGCTCAAGAGATAGTGCTGCTAATACATTGTTGAATCCCGTCTGTTGGATTGCACTATATACCATCTGTCTCCACTGAGTCCACCACCCTTGTCCGGCCAGTTATAAGTTTCATCGGAGTTCCACGGTGAGGTAAGATGTGAATATCAAGGATGAATATTGCCAATTTCTCTGGAGCTACCGGGGAAGAGATTTTCTAAAATATGGCGTGGTTTGGTATCTGGTGAGAATAGAACAGAAATACATCAAACGTGGGAGTTCCAGTGGCTGGTCTTGTTCTTGAAAAGGAGTTGCTGTGTTGCAAGTAAGCCGTTGATTAAAAATCCAAGGCTCTGACCTGTCTCAGTCGCCATAAACCCTCCGATGATATACTGGCATCTTAGACGAGGTATCGTCTTCCACTTGAAGCTGTTCTATGGGCTGATGCTTATCCGGGACTTCTTTCAAAGCAGATCCGAGCGGTCTGTTTTCCCTATATACTGCCATCTAATAAACGGAGAACTTGGCGTGTGGTGATGCTTCCAGCCAGGAATTCGTGGTCATGTGTGCTTATTAGTGCTCTATTAAATATAAGTTGAGCTCGAATATCAGATGCGAGTGACACTAATAAGTTTTGAGTGTAACGATTAAGTAAATTAGAAATTTAAGTGAATCTCATGAATATAAATACAATGTAAAAAATGAAGCATACAAAAGTGGGAAGACTTATCAGTTTGTTAGGTCCTTGGTGAAGTTGAGCGAAGAGAGCTCGGAGGCAAGGAGCATCTTATTGGCTATATTACTGCCACACTTGTTCCGTGTTGTCCATGGTCTGACGCTAGTGCAGTTTAGGCGCCATGTGCTGGTGTTTTTTTGTTTCTTATGTGTGCATGCGTATTTATTTATGGTTAAACTCGTGATGGAGTTTGAAAATAACGTACGGCCTTTCGGGTTTGATAGTAGCTTGACACCAGACACTTTGTCTGATGTGTGTCAAGGTTGTATGTCACGTGATGCAGAGGGTAGCGAAGTCATCAAACTAGGCCAAATGGTCAAAAAGTGATTAAGTGAATTTAGTTGAAGGAACAAGAAAATGACCACCACATGCTATACGTGTACTTCGTGTCTGCCAACTGTCTCAAAAAGAATCCTATGGGATTCCAACTAGCTATTCTGGCCAACTGCTGTATCCGATGCATCTACTTCAAGTGTAACAGAGTTTTACGGCAACTCACAAGGCAAATACTCACGGTCGTTGGTGCTTAAGGAGCGAAAACTATTATCGGTGGCATTCTCGTGAGGTAAGTCGATGAGTGGTTGGTGTAATCCAGAACATCCAGGAATAAAACAACGGAGGCGGTTAGGCAGATGACGGAAACGATGAAGCGGTGTTTATTCTATACGTACTGGTATTGAATAAGGGAATTTGACTGCATTGCTTTTGTAGCCCAGAAATGCTAGTGAATCTCTGCCAAGCTGAGAATTAACTCAGTTAATAATAAGACCATTTCATTGAGGAAGTTGAAGCAGTTTCTACGGCTGTCATCCGTAGGCGTAGTGCAAGTTGCTAGTGTTTTGAGATGAAACGCTGCAAATTATGCGCGCCATTTAATATTCCCAACCATGTACTAGAGAGTCCGAATAAGCCAAGTAGAGTAACCACCACCGGCGGCGCATTCTTAGGCTCATATCGTGAAAATGTTCACCTGATCAAACGTGAAAAGTCAGACTTGTTAACCACGCACCTGTGAATTAGTGCTAACACACCCGCCTCTCACATCACTTCAAACTCCAGCACCCCCTAGGACATGCACCGCTGATGGCCTGCAATAACATCGAAATCTTAACTTCCTTCCTTTGGTGTAAACTCACGAGAATGAGTGCCCCTGGACAGGGGGACGACTATTTAAACCAATGCTATATGAACTGCTGCCCTATGAGACCAGCGCCGTACTGAGATAAGATGACCTCACTGTGCTGCAAACCGGAACGAGTGTGGTCACTAGATCCACCAAGGTTGCATTGCGTGAATCCGCGACTAACAGAGTGCCCTAAAAGTCTAATCTAGTGTTGGTAATGGGTACTCAAGCAATGACGGGTATGTGTGTACACGGACGGCGTGAATCGATGCCGGAATACGTGGGCGGTCACGACGAGTTTATTGACGATCGGGTGTTGGGGCCTCATGCATACGGAAAGCCCTAAGTTTTCGTTATGAAAAGGTTTATCCAAGCATACGTATTCACCAGGAACTGTTGGGTTCACATCTAAACCGAAATGGGTGCGGTGACCTCCGCTTGCTCGATGGTCAGGTTCAGGAAACCTGACCTTGTTGTATACTGGAAGGCGCGTACTTGCGTGTTTTGACCCTGAACATTTCGTGATACCCAAACCACTCACATAAACGTGAATGGGGTCAGTCTTGTAGTCACGCATACTGTCGGAACCGTGATCCGGGTATGAGAACTGAAAGATACAATGGCGGCTCTGGATATGGTTAAGGCAAGTTCATGATGACTTCCTGACTCCGATCAACCCCTCTGCCAGCTTATTCAGTAAGTATTCTCTGCAAAGACAAGTAGAGCCTTCTGTATCCTTCTCATCAAGTGCCAAGCCAAAGTTGCTGGAGAACGGGCGATGAGACGGTGTTTTGCAACCTGTAGGGCAGTGGTTAGGATGGCATTATATTATCAAGTTGAGCAACATCTAGAACGGGCCTAATCTGCCACTCTTCTGGTTCGGTCGTACACCGTAGATTTGCCTTCCTCATGGCGGAATGGGTATGCGGTCGGTCCACAGTGGGAATTGCATACCTTTGGAGAGCTGCTTCGTGGTAATCGTCTCGCTGTGATTAGAGTCAAGCCACTTGCAACAGAAATATCAGTTAAATTCTTGGGAGTTGTAATCACCCGGAGAGTACTCCTAACTTTTCTCCAAATTAATAATGTGTCCAACCTGCTCCACATCCGTCAGGGTCTCATTGTCTTTCACCAGCGTTGCGCGGTTTATAAATACTCATTAAGTTTAAGTATCCATGTCAGTTTGTGTTCTGTTCTTGTAGTTCTAGTGGGGACACTTGTATGTTTTATACAAGTGAGTAGTGATTAACATGTATATTGAAGCAAGTAGACATCGCAGGTAAACTTAAGTCGGAGAAACAAGAGAGAGCCTCCGGTTGATTTGATTTAGTAATCTTGATCTTCACCCATAGAAATTTTGGTTCTATAAGCCAGTAGCAGCAGGAGCTTTTTGTTCAGCACAATGAAATACCTACATATAAACTTGATGGATGCATGTCCCCAGTGCAGGAAATACTCTCACCACTTATTTTGTGTGAAACATTCAGAGAACAGTATCTTCGCAGACCCGATATTCGGGCTTAAATTACGCCAAAAAAGTTGCTCTGTTGATTGATAGTTATGCGTCCGCGCAAACCACAATACAGTTTGCCGCAAAATATTTGTCCCTTTAGGGTGTATAGTTCTACTATTTTTTACTCCGATTATTCTGTAGTAGTTCTATTTTAACAGCTCGAGGTGGTTGACAGATTTGAGCATTTTCACACTTGTAAAAGTTATGGCCGTACTGTGCAAGGTGAAGTCAATTTGCGCATTATCAAGGTACGAGAGATAATCTACAAAGTGTCTGCTTTCTTTATTATTTGGCACCAATATTGCTGAGCGTAATGTGCACCATTTACAGCAACTTCCTCGGAGATTTGTGAGTCAACTTCTACAATATCCAGGACAAAACGCAGCCCATGGATTGAGGTTAGGCGCAAGATTCAAGCACAGCGTGATCTAGTTTACATTCCTTTGCTTTATTTGTAGACAACGTACTGACTACTATTCCTTCATTCAGCTTTTAGTACATAGTCGCTGATCTGAGTGAAGAGGTTTTGTGGAATTTTGTATCTGGTTTACGGAGGAAGTATTCGGAGCATTGTGGTCAGCACTGCTGGGTTGACTTGAGAAGTTGTGAAGAATGATGGCAGCTTTCGTAGCATCATCTTTAATACGTCGTCTTTCTACCGTACCACCCAATGGATTTGGGTGCTGCTCAACAATATACTCGCCCATGAAATCGCGTCATAGCAGGATCTGACTGACGACAGACCCTTCGTGATGAGGTGAGCCCTAACAGAGTCAAATTCGCCGAGTACTGGGTTGAACTTATCAGACAAATGTAGTCAATGCGCGTGCTACACAAACCCGACTGTCATCCACTTATGTTAATTTGACCCCACTGAAAACACTGGTTGGAAAGTAGCTCGCAGAAGAAAGGTCATGATGTGCTGGTGGGAAATGAGACTGATCATGGTCAAGTTGGCTACCATGGGAAATACGGGTTTTCCTGGATGTGAAATCTCATGTGATTCTAAATTTACACAGCATGCCACGTAGCATATCGTATAGCCAACCCTGTTGTCAGCTCCAAGCCAGGTTTTCTAGCTACCACTTTTCTGCCTCTTTAGATTCGTGCTGGATGAGCTTTGAAACAGATGTTGTAGCACTGTTAGTAACAGCCTTTGGTTTTGCATTATGTTCAGAGTCGTCTGTATCAAAGGTTTTTGAAAATGCGACCAGCTCGTTCGTGACCATTTTTTCAGGGAACGTATGGTTCCTTGCAGTCCTCTCTTTTCACACTTTAATTGGACACTCTGGTTGTTTGGCACATAAACATCCGTTTCCGCTGGTGTTTCTTCCTCTTCGTGATGATGAAGGCGATGACGTTTAGCACCGAGAGAATATCGAGGCACCTTGCCCAACTCTCCGCACAGTCTCGAAAGGGTCCTTTAACTAACCCGCCATCTGCAGTGACAGATCGGTGTCACTTGGAGTCCCAATTCAATAATTTGTCCGCTGGAATGGCGTGTACGAATGTAGTACTTGCCAGGGTCCGGTTCAGCCCCACACAACAGGGAATTATGTGCCAAACACACGACCACTGCACACATTAGGCTGATAATCCCAGTTCACTCAAGTAGTGGTGAAAACCAAATTCCCAATAAGCGAAATGAAATCATGTTCGTCCCCCAGTTTTTACATCTTTGTGACCTAAGTAGATTTTTCCAACCTCTGACCTTCTTCTCAGTAGGAGCTTCAAGACATCGTGTAGAAAATCATACTATTTAGTTTATCGCGTAGACTGAATTAATCCAAACATTTTGTTCTACTTAACCTATCCAAAGACGGTAAATTGCTCATCAGTGCACGATTCTACTTTGCAAAAGGAATTAGTCTCGATATGTTTGGGGCTTATTTTAATTCTTGTTGTTCAGTTTAAGGCAGAGTCGGGGCTCTAAGTTAGCGAAATTTAAAGAGCCTTGAAATTGTTTACGATTGCAAGTTTGGCGGGTTTGATCGGTTTTCGACAAACGGAACGACTAATAAATCGAATTTTCCATCAGATTATGCTGTCAAATTACGTCGCTCCCTCGTGATTTGGAACAGATCAAAACATCAACAAAACTTTCAGGCAACTAAATCTTTCACTGGAGAAGTAAAGTTTGCCTGATTGAAAGAAAAACAATCTTTTGGAGCAGAAAAAGTGGTGCTAAAAATGTGCGCAGCGTGCGGGATGAAAAATTGGTTTGCTTGTTGTTAGAGCCAGAGTGATTAATTATAAATTTGGGACGTACTCATGAGTTTTCAGGTTGCTTGTGTTTTTTGGTAAAAATCGCTTTTGAAAGTCATCCTTCATAAGTGGTCGTTGTAATTTGAAAGATTTAGAGTACTAGTTATACTAAGGGGTCCTAAGATATGTAGCACATATGAATCCAATGTCACTTTATGTTGGTGTTTACCTTTTTATGCCATATCCGGTGTCAGACACAAATATTACCGAGTTTGTCCTCATGTATGTGCAATTAAAGTAGGAATGTTTGTAAAGTAAATAAGGAAGTCTGCGAGAAATGCACTTACTTGCAAATCACTTTGCTTTTCACGAGAGACAACCGAATCTCTCCTTAATGATATTTTACAACTTGTGAGTAGTTTCCTTTAAGAAAATATACTGCGATAACTCGAATGTCGTTCCAACTGAAACATGAGGCGACCTGTGGGCAGCGCATTCAGTTGTAGATTATGATAAACGAGAAATTCAGTTGAGTCTCTCGTGAAAACCAAACTGATTTGCAAATGGATGTATATCTCTAAACAGTCCAATTTGGGTTCAAGTAGATCTTAAGGTTGATAAAAACTCGGGAACTGCGCCCATCTGATGAGCCCCAAGAATGGTGAAACCGGTCGTGGGCTGTCGAAGAATTTTCAGCACTCTTGTGAGTAGTTTCCCTTGTGAAAATAAGAATGTTATTTTGGTTACTTATCGAGGAAGTAGGCCTCTTTCGCGGAGTAATTTGGCAGCCTAGGATACAAGGTAACTCGTGTAGATACAACATTTTTCCTTCGGTTAAAGGGTAGCTCGGTTAAATCTTCCCGAGTATTAGTGACCTAACGCTTCGTTGGATTTAGAAACGCTTAGCGCAACCCCATCTATACCGTTGTTATATTAAAGACTTTGGTGAAGTCTCTCACAGTAGTTCTTGATGTGTATCGCAAGTTAGCCCCGCTAACAACATTACGGGAACCGTTTCCGGTGCAGACGTTACCTCAGCCTTGCATGTGACCGAATTTCCTGATGCGTCCCTCCTGTTCTAATATTCTTTCGCCATATCACAAACTGGTTACCTGGGTTAACCCCCAGTTGGATGGATGAGGCGAACTCCATTTACGCTCTTATTGGGGCACATCAGCATTGAAGTTCCGCTAAATTGAATGTATTTGAGCCGCTCTCTCTTGACACCCGAGTGAATGCGATACGGTCGCTCTAGGAACTTACGCTTGATAAAACTCTTAAGTACAATAACGCATTTCTGCTTGGGAGACTTTAGAAGAATATTTTCACTCGGGCGACAGGGCTTAGGCAGTCAGTCCTGGATAAGGACCTGGATAAGATCACTGGTCACTTCTCACAGAATGCAAAAATATACTTGGAGAAAATTTTCCGAGAGTGTTTAACCCATGCGACTCTCACAGAATGAGTGATTCAAGAGGTGAGTGAACTTGGCTGTTCACTTTACGGAGAGAGTAGTGTTTAAAAGCAGTTTTCATTTTACCATAAACTGCACAAAAAGCGCAGGAGGTTTTCGAAGTCTAATATTGGGTTCCTGTTGCCAAGATTTCGGTTAAAAAAAACAAAATGGTATCCCATTCAGAGAAGAGATTCTAATGTGGAAATCTATTACTAACTTTGTCGTCATCAACCCTCATCAGAACTGATTTCGTAAATGGTTTGGGAGTTTGTTGCTCGCGCAGACAGATGGATCTTACTTGGGCGTGTCGTTCCCAATTTTCAAAACCTGGGTGGCCAATCACTACCATACTCTTAAGAAAGCAATAGTACTGTTTGCTATACGAATAAAATTTTCTACCATTGCTGCTCATCCAAAATTTGGCTTTAAACCTGATTGATAGTGTACAACGAACCATTAATCAACGAGTAAACTAGTTGCCTAAGAGACATTTTTTAGGTATCAGCAACAGAGGTCGCTTGCTCTTCATTCCTTGCCATAGTTTTCGTTAGCTACAAACATGTTTTTCTCAGACACGCTATCACGATGAACTACTGTCACTCACTCCAGCTGTCTGTCTACTCACCAGGAGGTTTGTTCCTGCTGGTCGTTTTTTTTAGGATAAGTATAACACTTTGTATTAATGTGTATTCAAACTGTGAGATATGGGATGTTCCTGATCACACTTTATGAAATATAGGCCCGTAAAAGAAAGTTTTCTTTACCCTAAATGACGTGTATTTACAAGATTAGTTGGAAGAGCTATTCAGGTGTTGGTATTAGACAAGCGAGATGGCTCAAGTGGTTAGAGCGCGAATTTACTGACCGGAAGGTCCGTGGTTCGAATCCGACCTCCGACACTCGACTTCCCCTGTCTAGGCTGGGGCAACCTGGCAGTATCCCAGCCCTCGTGCTTCCTTCGGGTGGCACGGCAGCTAGGCACCGAAAGGGTGCTACAGCTGAACGCTTTCTTTCTTTATTAGACAAGCATGGCAAAAGCGAGGCGGCCGTTTAATATCCGTTTCACGTTGAAGTCTATGTCTAATCGAAAGGGTAATTAAAGATTAAATTAAAGATTAAATTAAAGCAGAAGTAAAATAGAATTTCGACTTGGAATATGTACGAAACACCTTTAAGTGAAGTGCACGTGAACTTTCCCTGTTTTTCCGTGAACAAAATCTACTCATCTATTGCTTGTCATTTGAGTTCATGTCAATGGACGACAAAATTATTAGTCAACCTTAAAGCAAGAAATTATCCCACTAGCAAAGGTTCTTGTACTCACGAGTTTGATTACTCTACTGTAGACAGGAGTTTTCCCGTCTAAATGCCAACAAAATCAGTATGTCATATACAATGTTTCAAGATAGACACCGAATTTACACAAAATATCCGTGGAAAACCGGTGTTAACTTATTATCGGTTTTATTAACCTGCTATTATCCAGTCTAACATTTATTTTATTAATAACTTTTGGGAAACTTATGGTTTATATAGTTTACGGTTTATATTCCGTCCAGTCAAATAAACCTCGAAGTTTTTTTTCAGATTTCAGGATACTTTAATTAAATCCATGTGCAACAGTAAACATACCATCCACCAATCTCACCCATATCACGAGGTAATAATGTTATTGCCGTAAAAAGTACTTGTAGGCGGTATGACAAAACTTATACTTTCCTCGGGGATCACCAATTTAATTGAAGTCTACGAGTGGTATGAAAGTAAACACCCTGAAGCTGAGGATGATCCATTTTAAAAGGCGTAGATAATTGTGCATTTGTTCCCCCTTCAGCAGCAGTGGGCATTCCAAGATATTACAAACCGCAAGATTTACTTTACTGAACACCACATTGGCACTTCATGGATCAGTGAACAGTAGCGTTTGGAATTTATGTCAAATCCTCAATTAATGTTAGGTAGGTAGGCGTTGACTGGTCCTTCGAGTGACAACTTCACAGACAGACTGCATATGTAATGCGCTGGATATCTTTTTAAGCAGATTAGGTACTAGTTCTCAGAATGTGGGGGGAAAGCTTTTGTTTTTAATAAAGACATTGGTTTCACAGGTCAAGCCCACAACTCACAACTGATCTACACACATGGTAAAAATTCGGCGAGTAACATGTAAAGGGTCAGTCAAGAGCAGTCAAGTGACAATTTTAGTTTTCTGAACAGAAAAAGTTGGATGAAATCAATATTATACACGATGTAATGTGATCAAGTTTCAGTAGAGATGCGTTTTGGTTTACTGGATGTCAAGCAGACAATGCATATTATTAAAATAAGCTGATTGTGGTATAAGTTTTTTAAGAAGTTCACTAACGGCAGCACCCACAACGGTCTCAAAATACGCTAACCTAATCCTTCTAAATTCACTTCCTTTTTTTGATTACTGGCTGAGTGATAAATATTAAGAACTGAGACTAAACAATGCTGTTTTTCTCCAGATAGTGTGACTGGCTTTGACACTTTTAGCAGTGGAATTTATTTTTTTCGATTTTACGGCCAAAATCCATGAGCTTCCAAAGCCTAAAATGAATGTCCACATGATATTACGGTAAGCCGTGGTGGGTATAACATAATCGACTAGGTCGTTCATTTCTTCAGATTAGTGTGCAGAAACCTCCCCAGGTTTTATTCAAACACAACTAAGTAAACCGCAAGCCGATTTGCTCATCTGTCGTAGCAGCAATCAGAAATCATACTTCATTGTGGGTTAGAGTCGAGAAACCTACATAGATGATTGAGAGTGTAACAGCTGGCTTGAATGAACTGGGCCTGGAGGGAAAGCAATTCGGTTGGTATGTCGCGTCTTAAAAAAGGTTTTGCGCCCAGATTCAAGCCTCAGCCTAGCTTGTGACAGGCAGTTGGCTCTAACACAAGCATAAGTCCACTTAAAAGCTCTTGTGTTTTGCTTTTGGCCTACCGAAATCGTTAGTTGGGAGGAACAATAATTGCTCATTCGTGTTTGTTGAAAAATCAAGTTGTGAAAAAAACAGGTGACAAGCTCTTCGTCAGTGTGTGCTATTTTGGAAGCTGGCTTGGTTAAAACGCTGCAAAGAGTTGGAAAAAGCGAGGACGCAAGCGTTTCTCCAATTTCAATATGGGCTTCCATGAAAAAAAACTCATTTCGGTTTTTTTGTCTACATTTAACTCGTAGCTAAAGAAAATCAGTATGTGGTATGAATGCCTGTACTTGGTTAGCTTGTGAATAAATTTTGTCTCCCATTTAATACAGAAAGCGCACAAATGCTTTTAAGCGTGAGCCAAAAAGCGAGTACTCCTTGTAAGACGACAAGAGGTAGATCTTCGCCATTAAGAAAGGAAAAAAGTTTGACCTAGTTTTCCTAAATAACCTGGCATTTAGGCCTTTGGGATGTTTGCAAGCATATGTTTTGTGAGTGTGCAATGACTGGTATGACACTCAGTAAAACACCATGATATAAGGCTCTAAGAAAGTGGTTCGTTAAGGTATTTGAAAATTCAATACGGGTTTTTTTATAGCTCCCTTCTGTCAAACGAACATTTCTTGTTTGGAGCTCATCCAACGACAGTCAAAACTTTGAAGTCGAACCTGTCACTGTTTGAACTCAAACGTGAAACTGAAGGCGATCAAGCATGGATACGTTGTTACGTTTTTGATATTCTTTGGATTTGTCGCCCTAAATAACTTCAAAAATAAGCACAGGTAGCTACTAAAAAGCAGGTTTGAATTGGAACTATTTTAGATGTATATAGATAAGCCACGTTTCAGGAATTTAGCCTTTCAATTGAAATGGAAAGATTTGAGATTTTGGTACAATGCGAGGTGCCAAATAGCTCTCACGTATGACTCTTTCGACCTATCCTGGGCTCCGATACGACTACCAGTTCTGAGGGGACAAATGTGATCATTATCAAATAATTCCACTGATGTCCGTTCACGGAGCCATTTGGGTTGTGCAGATATGCTATGCTGGCTGGGTTTCATCCAACTGGTGTGTGCGCATGAATGAATGCTGACCGTTTGGTTACATTGTTCCTGCCTAACACATTGTTTCAAAAGCAGCAACATTCAACCCATGACCGGTCAAACTAAGATGATAGTAATCACCATAAATGTCATTTTGTGTTGCTGTTGGTTTTTTGTAGCCTAAATAAGGTTCCGTTTATGATGATTCAGATTTCCTTATCTCACCTGCGCGTGATAAATCATCGGCTGCCGAATCCAAAATATAACGCTTATATTAGAACTTAAGGCTCATATATACCTGGTCCCAACTAAACCAAAACTTTGTACTTTCTACATGGAGCAAGTGTGTGTTGACCCTACTCTACCAGCGCATGCTGGGTGTGCTTAAGTTATCACATTTCAGCGGGCAATCTTTCCTTGATAATATCGACCCATTCAACGGACTTTCAGGACCGTCCAGTAGGGCAGCACCACGGACGCTTGAAAGCTCCTGGTACATTTTACTTAGAATTTATACGGTAGTATCCTGCTTGTCTTACAGTTTAGACACCGCTTCCTATCGAGACATGGCCACAGAACACAACCATAACACATTGCTCGCTCCCCCTGTGCGGATTGGGGAGGGAGCCGTTCAAACGACGGTAATTTCAATGCAACTCTGTTAACCTTTGAAACCAATCACATAACCTATACTTTACAGACCCTCCTTGTTTAAATTTGATCCTCAGTCTTCAAACGTTCCCGACTAAATGTTCCCAATACAAGCACAAGTGACCTGTAAGCGTTCTTGTGCGGATTTATGTGCAAAGCTTTGAGCAGTGCAAAATGTTGTGTGCCAATGATAAACCTTTCTGTGAACAAAAATGTCTACCTACGACATATAAACACAACAAAAATGTCAACTACAGGAATCGAACTCTATCTAGGACTCACTCAAGAACTAACGCAACATTTTAGTCAAAAATTTCCACTAATTTTGTCGCACGGAAAGTTGAAATAACTGTTTAATGGAAGACTTATAAACCCGGAATCCAGCATAGATCGACGCGGTTCATTAAATGAAGGGTTTATTTAAAGAATGCATAACTCAAATCAAATTATGGAACGACATGAATTTTGCTTTTTATTATTTCAAATATTTTTACATAGGTAAAAAGATATTCAATCCGCGTCTACTAATGGACTGCCTACATTATTTTGTATTTTTCGGTCTCCTAAACTTAGGGCTTTCACCGAAAATTGGATATGTCAAAAAGAACATGGATTCCAGCCTGAAATCGGATGAGCGGCAAAGCGTCAGGCAGTTTTTTCAGGCATTTGAGAGCATTTGGTCCTGGGTTTCGTTGGATTTTTCGCTAGATCATTACCACAAAATGAACATCCTTGGATTATTCTGTAGATATTAACTATCTTGAATACTAAGTTTCCAGCGCCAAATATCTCTGGCTTTACATTGAGTAAACGCGCACTTCACAGCCTTATTTTGGGAGGCAGAGTTTATTTGTGCTTGTTTTAGTAAGTTCGAAGGCCTCAGTTCTATTCTAAGACAGTCAAATGACAACGAAAATCGTTAGAATGCATTAATTATCTAGTTCCTTATCGTAAGAAAGTTTGAATTTGTGTGCATGAAAGTAGTTGAGCTAAATCAACAGTTTGCCTACAATTTACTTTCCATAATCAGAACAAATTCATTCGAGTTTGGAAGCTATGAAGAAAAATGTTTTGTGCATATTTCGTTTTTCAAATAGACTTACGCCCTAGAAGATCAGTAATAATCATAATTCTATACAGATGTTTATTTACTTAGCAAAGTTACCTTTATTGGTATTAGTAGTCAGCCTGATGACCACTGGTCAACTGGTGTTTCTGGGCCATTTCTATTAAGCTATTTAGTATACCCAAACCGGAACGAAACGCTTGTTGAAAAATTGTGCTAAAAAAACCAACCTCCAAACTCCAACCTACTACACAATCAACAACAAAGTAGATAGAAATGACTGAATCTCGTGGCTTATTGATCTCTGACGCTACAATATTCCCACTCATTGAACCCACCCGCGTCATAGCTTGGTTAGAATAGTTCGACAGCCACATACCTAAAGCTTTTTTCTTTTCACACGGTAAGCAGCGAATAGAGAATGGTCGAACAATTTTTTGGGACGATTCACCAGAAATTAGTGTTATTTTAGCGTCAACAGGGTGCATTAAGATGGAAGACCAAACAATAAATCTCAAATAGGATGACGTTATAAATTGAATTATCATGTTATGAAAGAAAAAGTGTTAACCAGCAATCAGTAAGACCGGTTAATTGGGTTCATCTTATTTTCCTGCTCCTACAGAAAGCACGAAATTTGCTACAGGGTTTAACTGGCACTCTTACACTTGGTACAGAGTACGTTCATGCCTTCTGCAGCAGTAACGTATTCAATAAATATAGTTTCAAGTTTTGATGTGAAATGATGAACCCTGGAGGATAAGTGCAAACGTGCTCTTTAGAACCGAGTTTTTGCTACTTGACTGACCAATGATATTCGAGGACAAGTTATGCTAAGTGCAAAATCATGTTGTTAATGTGCTTCGAGCAATTTTATCAGTAAAACATTCGTACAGCGGGTGACAGTCAATGACTTATTGCTAAACTCCGACCAACAGATGGTAGAGCACAAACCTGAAGAATAATAACCTTCGGTCCGGGCTTGTTTGCGTTATGTTCTTGCATCTGATTGTGGACCGGTGTGTATGCGAACGAAAAACTCTGAAAAACTATATGGAAGCATAAAGCTTGGATGTTGCCGAGATCTTTGACCATGATTTCTGAACTGAATCCACTCTGGCTTATTAACAACATCACACGGAATTGTTGAGAGTTCCATTTGGAAGGACAGCAGAACGTCAAACACATAAATAAAGCTCCAGCTAAATGATGTGATTTGCGTGGTTCCCATATTTTGAGGTGTTATTTTCTAAAATGGATCCTCTATACAAGAACCGAACTATTCGCTGAATGCAGAACTTACTGGTTTAAATCAATTTCAGTTTTTCATTGGACAAGGAACACTGTGCTTAATGCACTTGCTAGCTGTGCAAGTCTGGAATAAAATGATTTTTAGATGAGTCTGTCGTGTTCCTTGACACAGTACTGGTGCTTGATACATTGAAATGTCGTGATCTGAACCCATTCATCTTTTATCAGCCGAAATATCCTAAAAGTGATTCATTTGATCCTAACTCACTAAAAATTCTAGGCCTGAGTAGGAACACCTGGTCAACCATTAGACACCATTCGATGGGTATTTTAGAAATCTGTTCACTTGTAAGAGACTGGCATCTACCCACGATAAGTAAACTTATGTGGCCACTCAAGCTGCGGGCGAATTCGTGTAACCAGAACCTGAATTACGGTTTATGAGGGCTGCTCTATCCTGTCAAGAGCCAGGCTTGAATCTAATGATTGCGGTAAGTTTGCTTCATTGCCCAACATAAACGTGCGTCCATACGGTTGATTGATGAATACAAAATGGTTTGCCTGGAGCATTCCCTGGCAAAAAAGATTGTGATACTGTGTAGTAGAAACTACTCTTCCATTTTGAATCCTAAATAAGTTGACGCTAGAAAACAATGTTTTCTTGCAGTGCCAGTCCGTTACATAGTACTACTATGTTTAGGCCTTTCGACGGATTGCAGCAAGTTTACCCATAAGCTTATTTACGGCGGAACACATGACTCTCCGAAAACCATTAGTCCTATTACTGTCAGACACAGGTGTCCAGTTGGCCAATCGCCGTTCGTAACACCAACCACATTTGGACATTAGGTGCACCGTTTTCCCAAGCGACTATAGATAAACACCGGCCGAAGAAATCTGCAATTATCTGATTTGCTTGTATTGCACACTGTCTTACGAAAATGCAACCACCTCGGTTCTGGAGCACCGATGGATGCCCTTCTTGAATAGTTCCCGGTTCGTAAAGGCGGTGAGTGGCTTGGAAGTCTCCGGTTTGGACGACAGTATCTCAAGACACATCCCTTGCTACTATGGTTTAGTGTTCATCCCATGAGCATGAAAAGTTGGTCGCTGTTGAACAACAATGGGTTGCCAATTATGAAAAAAGATGATGGACAGCGGCAATTGCGGAACATGCACTGAGCACGGGAATATGGGGAATATTGGGGTTTTGAGGCGAGGACCACGGTCCACGTCAGAGACTGGTGACCGAGGCGGTAGAAATCGCCAAGCCTCATAGTGCTAACAGAATAAAAGGTGTGAAACTGGCAAGGGTGAGGTGGTTTGGAACAGTCGAGAAAGAGCATTCATCGTCTGAATTCCACTTAACCTTACCCACCTTCCCTTTCCCCCAACTAAAGTGTCACAACACTCAACAGCCCACAAAAACCAAAGGAATCTCCCAGTGGCACCGCGGTGAATCACCGGTTGATGCAACTTGAAGTGAGAGGTTAACAAACCCAACCCGATCAGAACTGATTTGAAACTCCCCAATGCAATATTTCGGCAACCACACTAACCGACAAGATCCATTAATCTAGTGCACTAATATGAAGTCAACTTGCTGATTTGTTCTCCGTCTACCTAAAAAAGAACAAATTGGTGACCTACCTGATGAAGCTCCTATGTCAGAAGCGAAACGTTGGCCAAATAAAAAACTACTGATTGTTTACCAAACTCTTCCGAGACGAGAGTAAACAGTGCTTAAAACTGTTTTGTGGTCGGTGCTCTACTTGCACGCGGAAACAGATGTGAAGAAAATTGTGAATTGGCACTCAGCTTCTACTAATGCTTAGAACACCGGTGAAGTCACAAAAGAATATGAAGAATAATTTAAATTAAGTTGGCCTAATATCAGAGTTAACGACTGACAAAATAATTGAAATAATGTACCACTCTCTAGTTCTTAAAATTGACAAGAAGCACCTCATGACATATTATCTACGGGCATCTCGAAAAAACAAGACCTGACGTGGTTTTACAAAGCACAATGTGTTTTTGAACTTGTCATGTTTAAGGACGGAAATGCTCACAATCTATGACATCTGGTAAGAACTGCTGCTAGCTAATCCAATCGTTTGCACAGTCAGCTTATCTGATTGGCTTCTTACGCACACGCGCATTGGAACTCAATTTATGGAAACACAGAAGGTTGGCATCCCACTTTTTTGAAGAAAATAAATCTCAGTGCAATTTTGAAGATCTGCGTAACTGGAGTTTTCATCTGAAAAGGTTTCACTTTCACATCGATATTGTATGGGATTAAGTATAGAACAGCCAACCAGAGTACTTTATGTTATTACCCATGCGTGTAGTGGTCAACACGATGCGAGAAAGCCTGAACCATCATGTAGAATGAAGGGATAAGTGTTTCGTTGAGCGGGCGCATAGTTTGAACGCAAAAATACTCGATTAGACAAAACTCTTAAGCTGATTTTCCCTCTTGGACCTGCGTAACATGTTGTACATCTTACCGAAAGCTCTAATTTTTGTTTAGAAGTAAATTAAGCGTTGTCAGCGAAATATTCCGAAATCCTCCCATGAAAGAATGCTTGGTCAAGTCTAATTTTTGTTTAGAAGTAAATTAAGCGTTGTCAGCGAAATATTCCGAAATCCTCCCATGAAAGAATGCTTTGGTCAAGTTATATGCTCGAGTGTCTTCTGTACAGATTTTCAACAAGATGGACAGGCTACTGTTGGCAACAGCAGAACGTAACTTAGGCACATTCATATTTAGATACTGTCTTTTATGGTACAGCATAGTTGAGAGGAGTCTCAACTATTCCACACAGCTTGAGATTTATGGACAAAATGCCGCATACGTCTCGAAACAGATTTTAAATTAGATAAACGTTGTGCCTTTCAAAGGTATCGGTGGTACTTGGAAAATATAGCATAAATTACCTTCATACTATTGACTATCTATTGGCTCTTGAAATGCTTGGTCATTTTTGTGTTTAATTTGCCTTGAAGAAAATGAAAATATGGGTCAACACAGGATATTTTAAGCAATAATAGCTTTTGGCGCGGTTTACTATAATCTAAACGTTTTGGGCATTCTGTTTTTAACTTATTCTGCGCGCTCTATATGTGTGAAACTTTCCCGGAAGTTCACGGTACAAGCAACTTTTGAGTGATCTCACTCCAACTAACCCTTTTTATAAGTTGACTATATCAAGGAAAAATCCACCTGTTCTGACCAAGCCATTGAAACTACGCTACACAGAATGACTAACAGAAGTGACGGGTGTGCTGTGATCATTATACATTTCCAGATGGTCAACTCTACCTTAATGGATTTGTACCAAATTAGAAGATAATGAATCCGTGTTCTAGTCGTCCAGTTTGCATCAGGTTATCTAAGGTCGGTAGTGTAGTCTTTGTTGCTCGCTATTCAGAAATAAGCCATCGTTTAGCAAGTAAGGGCAGCGGCGTTTTCAATCGCCCTGATGCGCAAAAATTTGGTTGTCTTATTAAGTCATCACGATTTACGTCATCAGAAACCCTCAGTTACAAGTCTGAATCCTGTCAAACCGATCAAACTGTCAGTGCTTATAAAAAGCTTGCAAGTTAGGATGCAGCATTTCCGTCATTTTCGGTGGGCATTTCACCGGTTGCATAATGTTACAGGATAGTCTCAAGCTGAGCGATGCCATCTGAATAGCTCAATATAAACCTCCATCATTCATCCAGGAATTTTCAGACTAAGGGTTGTGTTGGAATTCAAAAACTCTGGACTGAATCGAGTGATTGTTTATTAGTGACTAAATTTCGCGCTTATTTCCGGTATTTTCTCAAAACCGTTGACGCAGTTTGATGCAACCTGGAAGACGTTGGACAAAAATATTTTCATCTTTGTAAATCACTACTTCTATGAAGGTGGCACAGTTGCCACACGATTTTGGGTTTGACGGGTTGGTTGAAGCTGGTTGAAACAATCTGAGCGCTTGAATAAGCCTGCATTACATTAAGTTCAGAGAAAAAAATTACAGTTTTTTGAAAATGAAGTGATCGTTTATGTCACCTCTACGTTTAGTGGAGCAGTTCTGCGGTAAGTGCAATTCATAAGTATCATTCTGGGGTCTAAAATGTTCCCTGGGGTTAGATCAATTCCTTATACCGTTCAGGTGTGCGTACGCACATTCTTTGCATAGGCGATTTCGAAATATATTAATTTCCACCAGTTTTTGAAGACCGGTAGCTCCTAGATTGGTGGAGTCCGGGGTTTGATGTTATCCAGCGGTGTCTCATGGATTTATTTTGGCGATATTGTCTTCTCTCCTTAGCGACGTGACAACATTTTTGCTTGGCATATGTACGTCTAAGGAAAAGTACTAACGAGACTTGTTACCAGACAGATAACTGAATTTTAAGCAAGCAACGACTATGCCTATTTGTGTTTTTGAAAGCGAAATTTTGGCAAGTTGAAGCTTTTTTGTACATTTTGTGGTTTGTGGTACTAAAAACAAACCCAGGGCCCACAGCTACGTGCGAAACATATGAGTGTCGAGACAACCAAACGGTATCAGGAATTTGTACCGAATGTTACCGGTGAAGCTATTCCTGGCTTCCGAAAAGCTTGATTTATCAGAGCTTCTGTAGCAAATTTGTAAGCCAAAAATTATCCCAAATTCCTAATTTGTGGGAGGGAGCGGACGGTGCTGTGTGTAGTAGTGCTAAAACTATTCTTTGGGGTGAGGAAGAAGAACCACACGGATATAGCTAGTCTAGAATTCTCAAGAAGAACCAAAAGAGCTTGCACCCAAATAAACCCGTCCTAATTTTTGATGAGTGAAAAAAAGGTTTATCCGACAGAGGATGTCGCAAAATGGTAAGCTAACTGGGGTGGTTGAGAAATTCACCTTCAGGGTGGTGAAACTCGATGGGATGTGAGGGTGCTCTTACTAAGTAATGGCACAGACCAAAAATGTGTTTTCTGTCTTGCTTGAAAACACCATTCATTTTTCACATACAGAAAGCAGAAGTAGAACAAATATAGATGGATACCAATTTGAGAGCTATTATTGACTCCTCCGGTAAATGTGTACATCGTCCGAAAATCTATTGGGGATAGAGATGATGTAGCCTCATTTATGGAGCAAAACTGTCCTTAGGTTAAATGAATCCTTGATGGAGTAAACACTCCATGAATCAACCAGGTTTTCAAAGGCGTGTAATTTTACGATAAAGGCATGTCACTGCACTCGATGCGAATACAATCAAATATGGCTATTAGCTAGCCCAAGGAACTTGGTAGGAAAACCCGTTTCCTAACCACTCTCAAAATGCATGACTTTACTTCCTATGCCACTGTTTTTAATCATGTACACTGCACTAGAGAAAATTTGACTAACTACTGGTAAGTATATGAAGACATAGTGAAGAAAGCGCCTCAAGAGTGATTCATAGACTTAAACATAATATACCTGCCAATAAATGTCCCTAAAACCTTTACTTGTAGATTGCACAATTCCATACATACACAATACTATGAAGCTAATAAAAATGAAACAAAATCGTCCTAAATTCTGACAGCCGGCTGATACCAGTGGTTTACGTTAAACTGGCCTGGCATCTTTAGTTACTTGATGCCGATTTGCGTATGTTCTTCGGAGTTATGTATGCATATCAAACAGACTGCCACACATCCCAAAACATCTACGAAACATGAGGTTTGAACTCCTTGACGTGTTTGTTTGCATTGACTGCGGAATAAGTAACAGATGGGAATTTATCACAAACGCAGATGTCTTTTTGAGGAAAAAATTGCGTTTGACACGTGATTTGTAAAAACAGTGAAACTTCAACCGTCACAACAGAATTCGTAGCAACGATCTCCCGCGATGTTGAGCTGAGTAAAGCATAATCCTTTCAATTAGTCTCTAAAGAGACAACTCCTACAAACTCGTGATACCAAAAAAGCAACTCATGTGTGCAAACGTTTTTTAGGTTGCATGAATTCTCTCGGTTATGTCGAGTTGTTTTTGTCAGAAGTGTGTACCATTAGGTATGAACAGAGGCGAGTTAACCGGATCTTGCCTAGATGGTTGCAAGCACATGTACCAGGCTTAAAAGCCATGCTGCTAATGGAGATTGTATACCCATGATAATGCTGCGTAAAAGTATACTCCAAATTTTAAAATGAACCCTAATTCCTGGGCACATTATACTATCCTAGTTTTTGTTCCTATTTTGAAAGCTTTGATTTGCATTTCGCCTAGTTAGTCACTGAGTCATGCAGTGTACATGTTATTTATCGAAACGGTAAACCTAGATAATGAAGGGAGGACATTTTACCTACATTATTGTAATGTGGTCCGAATAGCTACGCATTTCAACAAAGGCTCACGCAAAATCAGACTAGCCTAAAACCCATGAATTCTTTCCTCACTGTGTATTTTGAGGGAGAACGACTGATACAAAACCAAGCCAGTTTTTTCATCAGTGTGTTCGAGGTTTTAAGGAGTAAGTGGTCTCATGGACACCAAAATCAGTCGGCTTCTGATCGGCTTTCGTGGCTGGGGAATGAAGGTGTTTATATACAAGCTTCCACCTCATTATTATTAGGCGATGATCGGTTCAAGTGGGGCAATGATCACCTGGGTCATCAAATTCCGAATAAGGTAAAACACTTGCAAGGCACAAATTTGAACAACCCATAGGAGTAATGCTCCGATGGGTATTTAGCACTTATTCCAAGAAGATTTTTCATGTTCAGCGTATTCCGCAACAACTCGCAAAGTTTCATGATCTAGAGCAATTAGGATCAGCCTGTTAAACCTAATGGCTAATCGATTCGCTTATAGCGGGCTTCAAAGACTCCTTTTGTCATTTGCACTCATAACTCCTCCCCTGTTCCGATGTCCAGGGCTTCACAGTTGTCCAGCTCTGTTTATCTTTACGTTTACCGTTGTCACCATTTAAAATTGACGGGAGTTTACTGACAATATCAAATATCGTAGTTTCCACTGTGGGTGTCGTGAAGACGTTTGAATGTAGCTGTCGTTAGAAGCCATTGCATATTTTTGATCGTGCAGTGAGTCGAATCCTGTGAGTCTGCCTTGTGAGGTAGGTGATTCGCCATTAATTCTTTGACCCAGGCCATGCTCTCCAAACTTATTGAGCCTCCGAACATGCAGGCTTATTCACGCGTGAGCTATAAAATTGGTCTTTTTAAAAACTCGAGCGATAAACCCGTTACCACTGGGGTTATGCTGATAGAGTGAAACACGTGTCAGGAATTCGCATTCCTGTAAGAACACGTCCAGTTTATTTGGTGTAGGCTGGTAGATTACTGGTGGGATATTTTTCTGGCGATTCGGGTATTTTTGGTTTGGATCACGGCATGGCCACTGGTATGACCTGCTGATGGTTAGTGAAAATAATAGTCGGAATCGCAGCGCCTGCCGAAAAAAGAGACACTTTTGTGGCTTCTATTCTTCAAGTGCATAATTCTTTTAACTTGTGTAAATTGCGTCAAGGAATATTATCATGTCTCGAAATTTACTAAGAACTTCAGAAAAATATCAGGAACAGGGCCGACATCTCCTCGTTAGTGGACAATCATCAAGCGCTTGAGCGGGATTCGATGAGTTCGAAAAGTTCAATAAATCTTTTGCTCTATGTCCATCACAGAGAACACAAGACTTACGTTAATATTATCATACAGTACCGTTTAGATTGCGTACACTACACATACTACGTGTCAACCATATCATTTGTCCGAGAACACTCACTAATAATGATTGAATCACATTATCTTAGCTCGCAAGACGAAGAATGTTGTAGACAGTTTTATCTTGACCGCTTGTGGACTTGAGGGTAAGTAGTCAAGATGGCGTAAATAAAGAAACCTTAGCACAATCAAACTGCGTTAGGACTTATTTTTCATCCATCATAGCAGGGTGGAAAATGTTTTAAAAAAATTTTTCTTATATTGCTGATTGGCCGATCCCGACGAAACGGTATGTCGACCAAATAATTGTTGGAAAATTTTGGATTTGAAAACTTTTTCACAAGATGTCGAAGGTCGCCACCAAGAATGAATCAGCTACTTAGTCTCACGGCTTTTTGCTGTAGGACAGTTCTACCTGCAATCAGACTGAAATGTGATGGAGAAATATGCTGTCATTGCAAACTGGTTATATTGCTTAAATGCCAATCCTAACCGAGTTTTGTGGTAAGCGGGTGCTAACTTGGATCGATAGCACTCCGATGTTGGCTATTTTCAACACCAATGCAAACTATAAACTATGATCCCCCAGTTCCGGTGTACCACATCTCATTTTGCAAGATCAAACCTCCACTAAGATGTTGCTGCTCAGTCACGCACAGCAGAACAATACAGCACTTATAGCAACCAATTGACCGGATTGCGAAAAGTCTAGTTAAACGACGTCTTCTATCTTCATATCATCCCAACTTTTAGTAATCAGTTTCATGCGATGTTGGGCAATAAAAAGGATTTGAAGACTTACTAATTCGGTGGAAATGCATGACGCACTACCGCTTTTTAGTTCAAATGACGACTAACTGTCCCTGTTAATCCGGGGCTCATTGTAATTTTAGTCTGAACTCTGGATCAGTGATTTTTAAAAGATTTCCACGCAAGCTCGTAAAGCTGTATAAAAGGGGAATTAAATTTTATTTTGAGTACTACCTGTTTAGACAAGTATGACAACAAAATCTCAAAGGTTTAGCGGGTTCAGGAGGCCACAAAATGCTCAGTCTTGTGGACAGCGTCTCATCGTTTGAAATGTAAGTGTCTTTCTGTATCATTTTGATCTATCCAGGATTTTTGCCTCAGGATTTTCAGTTACGCTAAATATGATCGATTTAATTTTATCACGAAGCAAAACTGACATTTAATGCTGATGCTTCTGATCGTAGCATGAAACAAATTGAAGTACATGACTGACTCACCTTTTTAATGGGCGGTAAACAGCTCATTTTGGTGAAATCTTCGTTTTTGCTACGTTAACGATTATGTGAACTACATTCTTCGAGCCGTATGCTTAATCCCGTCACTTATGATGTTCTTTCACTAATAACGTTTGCTCAAATCCTAACTGAGATTAAAGCCTTTTACTTCGATCCTGGGGATCGATAAGTCGCCGCTAATTAAATGGTGATCGGAAAGGACTTAGCCTGATTTTATCCTCCGAGTTAAGCCATGCGCTTCTTCAAATCTATAAGCAAGGTTATTCACGTCAAATTAGAATGCTGTTAGTTGATAATAAAACCCTGGCATTATATTTCATTCACTTTGACTAGTGTGTAAGGTATTGTTTCCGTGAAATACATTCACCTAAGTGGGCGAATATCTCACAATAGGAAATTATCCACTTAAAGCTTAACTCACAAGCATGGCAAACACTCCTGATAAATTATACCTCAGGATCCTAAGACAGACATTTTCAAAACATTTGCAGTGAAAACTGTGTTCAGATGCACATCCATAAAGACGCGTTGCGCAAAACCGGTCGGATAAGTTAGCTGTGCGAACATCTAGGTTAGCTAACATCATTCAGTAAATGGTTGCTTAGATCCCGGGCAATTCCCCAATCAGGCATGGCAAGCTCAGAAGTGCCTATTGCCCTGTGTATCTGTGGTGTGATTGTTTTTATCCGGATGACAATTAGCAGTGTATCTTATGGAGATGGCATCAAACGATGAAAATGTGGGGCAATATTTAAGTATTCCCAAGCAGCTTTTAACCAATCTGTCCGGTTTATTTTGATAGATATTAATTCTTTTGCGTAGTTTAGTGGTTTGACTTATCACCAAAGTGTCAACATAACCTAGGTGAGGAGCATTTCTATTTGGACTGTATGAACATAAAGAAAACCTCCGCTCCAAGGAATTTGTCTATTACAACGTTTTGGCATCGGTACCTACAGGTCATTATTTTCACTAGTTGGTGGCCTCTATATCCCCAAAGTTTACTGAGTTTTGGTGTTTACATGACAAGCAATAGAAAGTACTACCAAGAAATCTGCACATGTAGGTTGGGTTGGGTGACACTCAGTCCCATCTTGTCTGTCCACAGCGGTGTGTCCAATGAATACCTTCATATTCTTATAAAAGCACAATCAGCTTCCACGAGGTCGAAAACCCTCGATGAACCTGGAGGTTTGGACTTAACACGAACAGATAAGAGTGATGGGTTAAACTTTCTCGGGTATAGTGATCAAAATGTCGCAGTTTAACGAGATCGTTTAGGAAAATTCTGTGACAGGATTAGTTTGTCTGAATTACGTAACACCAAAAGAGCTGCGTATTTTACATGGTTTGCTATCCGCATCTTTCATTCCCATTGAGGGGTTTTCAAGTGGTACATGCATCGTACTGGTCATGGAACCTAATTATGCATTGCCTGAATTTCCATTAAAAAATTGAATGTTTTCCCCCTCTACAAATGCGTACATATTTAGGTGAATTGAAATGGATGCCATTAACATATCTGCAAACCTCACTTGCCCCGAAGCTATTGCCTAAATCGAATAGTTGACGTATAATGACGACTCTCAGTGGCGTTCCCTGGATCACGTCGAAAAAGGTACATGATCCTTTTTCCTGAGTACGGTTGATATGTGGCTTTGGAGAAAGGTATTTCGCTTTTTTTGAATGCACCTTTCTATGCGTTCTCGTGCAACGAATAAAAAAGGCTTTCCACTACTGATTTATTGTTGAGAGCATCTGATCGGTTGCACTTTCTCTTCAGTAGACTTCGTGGGATGGACGTTATCACAAATAGTGCCGCGCAGGAGTCCTCAGAGTTCCTCCTACGTTTGATTTGAGCTATTCTTTCAGGATTCCAGTGCCTGATGAAATAATGAATTTCACTGTTGTTGCAAAAGAACGAAATTGACTGGGTAGATATTCTGTTCACTTTTTCTATAATATGTAGGTTTTGGCGAACCATCTCGCAGATCATTTTTCAGGCATTCAGAATGTGTTGGACCATTTCAGTCCACCTAAATGGTGAAGCATACCATAAGATGGAGTGATGTTTTCACGATAGCAACATTTCGATTATGCAATGAGCATCATCTACGTGGCCTGAATGACCCACAGAATTGTATTCGGCATTTTGGTGTAGACATTACAAACCAAAACAACAAGGGACCAGGAGGTACTGTCACCCTTTTTGTTAAAACTTAAAACCTGATAAAAGGTAAAGCTTTAGAGTGTGGCGGGGAACGACAAACGCGATTTGGTTACCGGTGTACCCAAACGTCCCAAATCACGTTTTAAACAGCAATCTATCTGTGAATACCTTGACTACATTAATTATAGGAATCCCTGTTATTTTCGAGGTATTCCTTGAAGTCCCAAGACTATGCTCGGTAAGGTATTGTCCATTAAGCATAGGATTACTCATCCAACATTTTGCCAATGAGTGTCAGAGTTATTCTCTCAGGGGCACATTTGGACGAAAGCGCGCGACTGATTCATGTTGTTCTGGAAGTCCCCGCAATTGTGGAATTATACGGGGAAATATTTAATCCCGTGGAAAGTGATTTCGTCAGTTTTTGTCTACTTATATCAAAAAGTTCACTAAGTGGGGTGATCCTGTTTAATTGATATCAAAAAAGACCCCTTCTAATCAGGCTGTCTATCACTGCAACCTATCTATTCAAACCATGCGAGAGCCAAAATATCCTTGTTGGTAAAGTTTTGACAAAGGGTGAATTATTTTTTAATCTAAGCAAATTTTGCTTAGAAAGAAAACTCTAAACTGACGGAAAAAACGTCGGACTAAAACTGCGTGTAACAACAGCAACACTTAACCATCACTGCTGACTGGGTTGCTGATGAAACACTGGCTTAGACCTCTCAGCAGGCACAAAACGATAAAACCAAAATACCTACAGGCTAGCGAAAGTAAAAAATCAGGATCTTGGGTTTCTGAGCGTCTCATACTTGCATGCATACACTTCAGAACTAGATGAAACTTAGTTCTACGGATAGAGTCTTTAATAATAGCCTGATCCGTAGTTACCAGCCGTTCCCTTAAAATTAAGCACATACACTTCTAAAAAGCAAGTTACTATGGGAAATGGAGAGTAAACATATTTAGTATCTTTTAATTAATTCTTGAGGAATTCTTGAAGTTAGAAACTTGTAAATTCTTAGGCAGTGACAAGCCTGACAAATATCATCGTGCTTGTATGTACATTACAATTGGAGGCGTAGAATCCTTTGAACTATGACCACCATACGTTTAAATTTGCTTGACTTTTTAATTAAACTTAAAATAGGTACCAAAGTCTGGGTTTTTCGGACTGCTAGTACTATCTGAAAGGGCACTAAACGTGCTGTTTAGACAGATTTGAACTTGCGCTCAGCTGATCGTTCGCTAGACGTCTTAGTGTAGGATGAGAATGGGAGACGGCCAACTTGAAACTAATAAATTTAACCTAAATATGGTTGAATATATCCAGTAAGGTTGGTTTTACAAATGGGTGGCTTTCAGACAAAACAGTGACGAAAAGGGTGGTTTCTTTGTTACGCTCGTTCTCCGTTTTCAATGCATTCGCCTCTCCACACATAAGGCGCACCGTGTTCTGACCTTAAATGAGCTAAAAAGAACAGCTTCTACTCATATCCAATAGTCATAGAAAAATATCAACATATATACGTCGCAACTGTTGACGGAGATGAAACTATTCCGCGAGTATATCCCTGGCCCTCTAGTGAGTGCTTTAAAGAATGAAACTTCGTTAATTTTGTGCATCCGACCGATGATGAAGTTGGCCCAGTACATATTTATTCCTTTAGTACAGAGCTACTTGATTTATGTTCTGTTACAGGCCTACAAGCTTATTCTTATCCAACAAAAATGTCCTTTTGAAATATTTTAACGAGCAGAAAAGCTTTTTACCTGTCGTTCAATAACATGTGACACTGACTGACAATGGTATCAGGTGGCCGTTTCCCGACCATTGTACTCGAGCTGTCAATTTTTCAATACACTGGTTATATATGATCTAAGTTCATCAAGTTAAGGAAATTTACCCAAGATAGAAGATCAGGTCGTAATGTATGTTTTTTGGTAGACAAGAATATGGAACGTGAAACGTTTCACAATGTTGCGTGCCATTGTTTTCCTGTTACGTATTGACCAAACCGTGCTGGCAGGTTTGGAGAAAAGATATGCCCATCATCTGGAATAGTTCGACATAGTCCATGCGAACACACTGTGAAAGATGAAATTATTCATCCAAGATCAAAGATAAATTTTTCAACTCAACTTACAACGTTTCCATTAATTATAAAATTAACATCATTATTTCCATTGAATCACTTGTAAGCATCAAAGAAAACTTACAAAAGTTAGCAGAGGTTAAATTTTGGAATTTATTTCACCTTGAGCTTCCAACGCTCTCCAGATCGAACCACATTGCACTTTATCCATTGTACCGTGGCTTAAGGTGGACAACATTTTTTAAAATATTTAGTAAGCCAACCAATATAATGTCCAAAATTCGGGTTAGATAGATTTTATTTAATCGTGAAACACGATATATCTATCGCCTTTTCGCTTTCTGCATATTCGCTTTATGCATATTCTGTTTCAGCTGTGAAAGCGAGCGGTTTTTTATATTAATTAAGTTTCACACGTTATTGTCTATTTAACGGGAATATTACGGGTTTATATTTTGTTGGGCTGGGGGTTAGTTTATGTCATGAGGTAACTGGTGGCAACAAGAAAGTGAGTGGACTTTGATTTTTCTATCCTTATTGAATGATTGTTTTGATGGAAAATGTTTACTTTTGCCCCTGCAGAAAAATAAGTTTAAATGTTGTGGTAACTTATAAAAAAAGTTAGGCCTTGATCTGTTTGCTGTAAATGGCCTGCTTGTTTTTGTATTATCTGAGCAACCTATCCCGAAATTGAGTTTGTAGCTTACGACTGCTTAGCATTATTACAATTTTAAGCAAAAATTTGCTCATCTTGAAAAACAATTGCGCACTGGTTTACTGTGTCCATCCACTACATAGTGATCTGAGAATGAATGATTGGAACCAGTTTTGCGATGCCTGATGAATGCATTCATCCAGGTTGTAACCCAGAAGCTTTCAACTGTTCCGATTATACGTTCTGGTCAGTTCCCACGTAGAAACATGTCCTGTGAATCGTTTGTAGATTAGGTGGCTGTTGATCTATTTGACGAGGTTGACAGTTATCTCTCAGACTTTTCGCCACAACGGTTGGTGACACTATAATTTCTCAGCCAAATGAAGTTAAGCGCCGCTGGCAAAACGTCTGAAGGCGCACTACCGAATACAAAAAAGAAATCAATGGCCACTTGATTTGTAACCGGATAACCCACTCCTAATTCCAGAATTTTGATAAATTACCAATAGCAGATATAAATTTTTCAAACATTCAAATCATATCTACCAGTTTTGTTTATTATACTGCCAAAGTTTGATTCTGAACCGGTCAGATATTTGTTTCATCACTGTATACTGAGCTTCACGCCGTTTCTCTAACCTCGAACTTGAAATGCTCACATTGCGCTGCCTACACATTTTAATTCACTTGGAATGGATGAGCAATATGTGCTGCGATATGCAAAATTTACCTTCGCTCCTTTCAATGGCAAAAGTAGGACTCATAAGCCATAATTATAGAGGTGTCTGAGATACCAGTGAATAATTTGCATTACAGCCAAAGTACCAACAACAAAGGTTCATTCATCTGGTAGGAAAAACCCGCCTTCTCCTTCAATTCAAACCGGCATACGAATTAGGCTCACTTATAGCTTAAAGCAAAGTTGCACTATATCCTAGCTACTTTTGATGTCGATCAACGTATGAGATAATCTGCACAAACGTAAGCGTACATGTTCGAACAGACATCGAAACGAATCGGTCAGCGTCCAAACGTTGTGCAGTGTACTTTTGAATAACATGGGGTCGTGAAAAACGCACTTCCAGCTATGCCGACCGAAACAGTTAAGTCAAACCATCTGGTTAGTCAAGGATTCGCCCGGCAACTTGCGGAATTCACCCACTCGGCCAACGCGCAAAGTCGCTCCCAAATTTATTTATACGCCATGCGTGGTTCACGGCTCCGATGGATACAATAAAAGATGGTTTTTTATATAAGGCTGTATATGCCTTCTGCCACCTCCAAAGCGATCCATGAACAGGACAGATTACCGCACCACTGATCGATTATTTCTGATACAGTCCAACAAATGTCAAAAATACAACCATTTATTGGTGTGGCGTGATAATTTTGTGGTGAGCTGGCTGTGACGGACAAGCCGCATACAAGCACGTTCGGTGTGGACGACTGTCTAAGCATGACTGCAAAACTGAGGCAATTTTTTGATGGAAGTTAAAAACAGAGGTGGAAAAAATTCGTCGTGCTCACTTTGCATATTTAAAAACCAGTCACAGGCGGCATCATCTCCGCAAGCAATCGTTCCTATTTTCGCTAGTTTAATGAACTAAATTTGAAAACCTAAACATTGATATTGACTTTGCTCCTCATATGAGTCGTGTACGGAGAGAATTTTTTGTTCTGGCACGAAATTGTTTTGATCAACTAAATTCAAATAAGATGTACGTAGAAAAATCCAAAAAAACTGGAAATAGCTCGGCGTCGTGTTAAAGTGTGGATTTTACACAGCAACTTTCAATTACCTAAGAGTGGTTCCTTAATAAAAACGACGAATTAAGTTCAGCCAGAAGTCAAACATCATACATACAACTGTGATGCGATGGCGGTTCCAATGAATTAAAAATGTTAAAACCACACATCTCTCACTAATTGAGCAAAATTAAGTTAGATTTAGACTTTGAAGGTTTGAGAGTAAAACTGATAGGAAGAACTGCCAGGCCAAGCAACTGATTTTTACTAAGCAACGTAAATTAATCTAATGATACGCTGACCTTTATCGACAGTCCATAGCTAATTGTGGAATATGGCCGGACGGTATACTCTTAGAATCAAACGCAAACCGACGTAAATTAATCTAATGATACGCTGACCTCTATCGACAGTCCATAACTAGTTGTGGAATATGGCCGAACGGTATACCCTTAGAGTCAAACGCAAACCCGTTTCAGCTTTAGAATAGTACTGTTATGCTAGACTTATACCAAGTCTTTCAAGCGGTGGCTGATGGTATTGAATGATTCTGTTTATTTTACTAACCATGCAAGTAAGCGTTTCTGTGAATGACTTGTCCACCCAATATTCTGTTTAATCAAGCAGATATTCATCTAACAACGTTCTCAAACTTCAGCCAATGGCTAAGTTAAACTTTTCCTTGAATTCGCGATAAGAATCTATGTAGTACAAGAACCTATCCCACACGTCACCATCCAGGTTGGTTGTTGCATGCGTAAAAATTTCCTTTAAAAATACAACGAAGATCTTAGCGCCAGTTAGCTGCAACTCTTTCAAATAGCAGTCCTAAATTTAACAGTTGTAGTGGGTGGCCATTTGATAAACTGCACGATTTTAATGCAAGTCCTAATTCGCCTCACGATGTTTTACTGAGTTACGGTAAATAACGTTCGATATTTACAAAATCTGGCCGAATTTGAGTATGAGGCACATTGTGTACCCAAAGATTTGCAATTCTAAGCTTGTTTTTAAATCATATCTAAGCCTTACATGTACGACCATATGACCGTGTCTCTGTTAATGGTGTCTTGTTAATTGAAAATTTAGATAGAAAATGGCTGGATATGTGAGCTTTCCTGATGATTAGCTTAGTAGCAACCCACAAATTCTTGGTACTATTCGGAGCGGTCTTCGGTGTAGGTGAAATACTCAAGTTTACTCAATAGGTATTGCACAAAGACGAAAATACCAGTTCAAACAGAACTTCAGACGTTAGTGAACGAAACACAAGAATGATAAACGTGCAGCAAGACTTATCCGACTTATGGCGTGCACGGTGAATAATAATAGAACCAAAATTATTGCAATTTCCAAGTCCCGCGTCCAACTTTAATATGGAACTTTTATATGGAAACAACAAGCGACTCCAATCAGCTGATAACTGGTACCGTTTTCCGTTGTTATACTATCAATTTTAGTGTCGTTAATGCCTTACGACGGGCCTTTTTACACATTATCGTCTACTAGAGTTGACCGGCAAACCGGAATCCGATGTCAAGCGTTCGTACATCATGATGTCATGAAACTCTTGTCGCTCTTGCACTACACAAAAGGATGCTAAAAATTCTTTCAGAGCCCAAAGCCGGTTTCACCCTTCCTGGAGCTCATCAAGTAGACGCACCATAAATAAGAGTTCAGCTGGGCATGATGTCATGAAACTCTTGTCGCTCTTGCACTACACAAAAGGATGCTAAACATTCTTTCAGAGCCCAAAGCCGGTTTCACCCTTCCTGGAGCTCATCAAGTAGACGCACCATAAATAAGAGATTCAGCTGGGTTCTAGGTGAGTCTCTCAGAAAACCAAATTCGTTTGCAGACAAGTGTATTTTGCTAAATCGTGCAATTTGGTTGGAGAATATCCAGCAGCTTTATGAGTAGTGAATTACATGCATACACATGTATCGCGATATCTCAAATATCGTACCAACTGAAACATGAGGTGGCCTGGTGCAGCCCACTCAGTTGCTTGGAAACTTCACAAACGAGAGATTCATCTAGGTTCCAGGTGAGTCTCTGCCAAAACCAAATTTGTTTGCAAATGGGTGCATTCCGCTGTTATCGCTCTCATTTTGTCCACCAAATGAGAAAGTGTAAAACAAAACTTCATTGTAGAGTGACAACAACAAGTCGGACTCAGTTTATAGAAAAGGAGTCTTCTTGAAACCAAACAGAAGATAATATATCTAGGGAATCTTTTGCCGTGAAAGTAAACATTTTGTTAGGCATTATTTGATGGCTATATTTAAACAGGTTTTAATCAGGATCAGAAAAGGTTTTGGGCGGGTTTTTACTATCCCACGTTTACCTTCCACATCCCCCCGCAGCTCACGTTGCAAAAAACGTCTGGATACATTTTCAATCCAGAAGCTTGAACTCTGTTTTGAATAGCTTCGTTGGTCACCCGACCACTATGTTCATTTAAGTCTATTGAGATTTTACCTTCGTTTCTTTTTTCTTCAAATCAGTGACGATAATCCATTCATTCCACCGGACAATACAAATCGAGAGAGAATCTGTGATAACCGGTCGAGTGTCTACAATATGTCCAACGTTTTTAGCTATAAGAATGATTACTTTAGTGTGGACGGCTGATGTTTTCTCGTAAACACTCCTCACAGTAAGGCACTCGTGAGATTTGAGTTACTAGACTGTCGAAACCTAAGGATCGGACAAGCCAAGTGGCACGTCTGGGCACCTCACATATCTCCCTAATATTGACACACACTCACAATCAAGGTGGTCTGAGGTGTGCTACATTGACTAGACAAAGCAATGTGGGAGGGAAATGCCAAGAATCTATGCAAACTTTCCTTAAAAGTTTACAATCCACTCTAGAGGGTAGCGACAAATTGAAAACGACGGTTTACAGTGAACTAACAATGGTTATCTGCAAATTGTCACTACTTCTAAAATGGCATAAACTAGCAATATTCCAATAATGTTTAGTCGATTGTGAGCACTGTGCACAGAGGTATTCAGTCAAACATCTGCCCAAAATGAGATCACCATACTTAAGGGGGCACCTATTGAGTTTACGGGAGAGACAATTAACAGAGGCACTTACCCGGGCACCAAAACCCAATGTGGAATGGATCAATTAAGTCACTCCACGTAACTCCGAAGATATTTGAGTAGCGTTCGAAAAAGAAAGACGCCTCATGCTCAGTGCTCTCTGCTTGGAAGAAATGGATATCACGTGAATGAAATTTAAGTAGAATAAAGCCAAGGGGCTGCATACCAGAACGGAAAAGAACAGTGACATAATAAGCAAACTACGCAGAAAAACAGATGGATAACAGGCGATGGTTAAATAACAGTGATGGTGAAATATGCATTAGACTTGGTTAACATACCAAGAAGAACAACTGTGGTTCCCAAGAATGGAAAAACCGGTCGTGGTCTGTTGAAAAGTTTTCAGCAACCCTACAGGAATGTATTACGTCGATACAATGTATTGTGATGTCTCGAAGACCACACCAACTGAAACATAAGCGGTCTGGTGCAGTACATTTGGTAGCTTAAGAACATCACAAATGGGAGTTTAAGTCGGGTTCCAGGTAAGTTTCCCGACAAAATCAAATTATTATGCAAATGAGTGTATACGTGGAAAGAATGCACTATTTAGTATCGGGGGCGTTTTACCCAACAACGACTGGTAGCCGAGGTTTTGGAAAGCGATAAGCGATAAGTAAGAACAGGGGTTAGAGGGTGATTTGGATTAAGTGAGCTAAGTCGTCGTGCTGTGCAATGTTCGCTCAAGACAAATAGTGAGGAGCGATAGTTTGGGCCGAGATTCATCAAATCCCTCATTCGACTCAGTTTTCTCAGCACATGGACGAACAAAAATTTTCGGTGCTGCTGAAGAACGTTCTTTAAATAAAGCAACGCAGCAACAGCATATACACAGCCTTACTCCAAGCAGGTATCTCCATAACATTTATCCACACTGCAAATCCGCTTCAAATTACCAAATTTTTAAGTGGTTAAAATGGCCAAAAAACTGGAAACAATACGACAACAAATGTTACAATATAGTTTGAGGGATACATTTAAGTTCATGGACTTAATAAAGGACATAGAGCTGAGAGATGCTAGGAGATGTGTTCATTTGGTGTGACTTCACTGTTTACAGATGTTCCCTGAATTGAAACGGTTGACTAACTATGTAGCTACATAGAAGCAAATAACTTTCAGTGGTTAAATCCAGTAAACAGATTTTGAGAACTCCCCCTGCGATGCACAGTTAATGTGTAGATGCTATTCAATAGCATGCTCAACCGTCAAATTGGTGGCGTCGCCATGAGCTGACCACTAGACCCAATGCTAGCAGGTAGTTTAATGATTAGGCTTGAAAAATTCCGCTAGAGATGACGCAGTAGCACTACCGATATGTGAAAGACATTGCGTTTGTTATTGTCAGGGCGCGCCCAGACAGAAGAAAAAGTACATTTGCAGAGAGTGACGCATGCCCAAGGTCACCATCGGTTCGACACGTCCGGAAAGTAGGTGAGTTGACGGCTCCCACGAAACACGGCTCTCACCAAACGGCTTAGCAACACACGACCAGCGCAGTGGGCCTGAGAATGTTCACGACCGGAACACCACCGTTGGCTGTACGGAGCGAACAAGTGAACGACCATATTTGGCCAAGTAGTCATCCTATATATTTACGCAGACGCACTGTACGTTTTGTCCTGGCAATACAGTCGTGTGCCCAGTTCTCTGTCTTCTCTCTATCGCGTAGTCTGGCAGGCTCAGTGCAGACATAACTAATAGCTCGGCCATCGTCGCTAATTTAGATCAGCCTGCCGTTGTCTACGGGATTTCTTTGGACTTGCACCAATTTGTGCAACAATTTGAACGCAAATCCCCATAATTTGAGGTATGAATACCTCTCGTGTACATATTTTACTGAGAAATCGCAAGATTTCGTAAGTCTTGGCTTGTACTTTTGTGTGCTTCTCAGTTGGGTTTCCTTGAATACCTCAAGTAATCTACACACGCATTCTCTATAAAAACATCCTTGAAAATTTTTTTCTTGCCTAAAATTTTTATATCTATTTACTTCAGGTTGACGGGATCACAAATTTGAAAAAAAATTCGGGATTACGGTAACCACTTTCAAAAGTTGCTGCTATTAGATATGAGACTGGAAGCAGCAAAAATAAAAAATAAAACTCTAAATATCCGGACTCTGCCATACCAAATGCTTTAAAGTTTGTCACCGAGGCCCAGTCAGTGATATATGAACCACTTCATAGTATGTGGAAGGAACTTAACAACAAATGCCAACTTCTCCCATACCATTCCCAATGATTACGAAGGATGCACAAGAGTGGCAAACACTTTGTACATTATTAGGCTACCTGAATTTTCCCACTGTGCAATCACGAGTTAGAACTTATTGTACATACGAGGAGAATGTAAACACCTGAGCGATGTATTCAGGATATAAAAATAAAAAGCTGGTTCTAAATGAAAGGTAATGTCGGACGTTCAGCAAGTGTGGTCAGTTACAATCAGGAATATGTTTATTTTCACTTGGAAACCTAGTTTATCATACTGGAGAGATTACTCAGAGGAGAGAGTGTCATCGGTCCTAATCGACAAACACTTTCAAGTTCACATCAATGGAATGAAATCTGAATTAAATCTTCTTGCGATCTGTGGTTGGTAAGGACAAAATAGCGTACAACTTTTTCGGCCTTTTAGGTATTCGCTAGTCCGGTACTTATTCCCACATTCAGAAGAAACTTCAACGCCCCCATACAGAGTATAGGGACTAGAAAAATGGTCTTGATATCAGTCTACTAAGGCGCTATGCTTGGAAGAGTCAGCTGCAGTTTGGGTATATTTAGATAAGTTTGTGCGACAACCCCCTTGTTTCCTAATGTCGATCATAGTGTTCCCACTATCATTATGGCGTACAACAATTCTTCTGGCACATCACCTGCATTGTTAATTGGTAGTCGTGGCAACTATAATTCTTGGTGCAATACTACGTCTGTGTCGCACGTCTCCGCCTAGCAGAAATCCTACACGAATAGTAAAGTCGAAAGCTTCATTCCCAAGGTGCTATTGCTCACACCGAGTCGCACATGGCCCAATACATTCCATCCTCTAATTTTACTCTTATGTGGATCGCGGTGATTTCTCGAGCATGCAAACTCAAGCCAAAAACCAAGAAAGATAGTGTCTGGTAAACATGCAGAGTATTTGCGCAAGACTAGCTACAACTTGGATGCAAATCTGAGGATTATGAATAATCTCCTAGCCTTTCCTAGCTTTTTAATTCGGTTGCAAGGTTCGCTAAGCACGAAGCAATTAGGGAAAACGCTTTGCATACACCTGCTATAAGAGTTTGGCAAGGTAAAGCAGTAAAGGTTTAGGAGTCAGTTACCACGATCTTGTTCTGTTTCTGGTAAGACGCTATTAATCCAAAAATCACTGCCAAGCCAATAACTCCTCTGATTATTCATAGTGTCTAGTTTCCCCATTTAACATGTGCGCGTTTTTCTCATGATCGGTTCAAAACGTATTTGACTACTACACTCCAGTGGCCGCCCCTAAGAAAGTGCCTGTCTTTAGTAAGGGCAGAAACTTTTGATCTGTTCGCGGAAAATGAGCTTTTGTAATTTTGCTGCAATACAAATGGTGATTTAGAATAAACAAGCATATAGTTTATATAATAGTATTGAGTAGAGCTTACACTAGTAAACACTAGGCTAAACTTATTGCACAAAATGTCTATGATTACACTATAACATTTCCGTACTTTGAAGGCAAAATGCTGCAAGACAATTTAAAGAACAGCAGCCAAAACAATAGCCACAATTTCTAGGTTAGGATAAATTACTGAACCAGTAAGTGACTCATAAAAGATCTTTTGAATTTTTTCCGCAGTTTGTTCAAAACATACCTAGAGAAACATCACATCCGCAAGCTCATTTGCTTGGCATAATCTGCAGTATCTTTGTCGCGCTGTGTTGATAGATATGCAGTTATCTGTACTAAAATAGAAGAGTGGGTCTTCGTCGTATTTTATTTATGGTCGAAGTCACACCTCAAAATTATATAATGCGGTTGTGCTAAATTCTGACCATAAAATTTTTTTAGTTGCCCAAAATAACCAAAAATAAAACATCCTATTGTCATGCAATTTGCACACATTTTTGTTCGTTTTTCCGAAACAAATCTTGCCTTATTGACTTTCACATGTTTGTTTGCAGCATTTTAGCTGAGAGCGCCTCATTAGAATATGACATAATTTGTCGCCATATAAAACTGGTTCATTACAGCCACTTTCACGATAGTCAGTGGTACCGAAAGCCGGAAAGGCAAAAAACCAATTGGCCGTTTGTAAAGTCTTTGAGGAATCACGTTTGATTTTTTCCGTCGCTTGAAATGATGTTGTGACATTCTTAAATGAATTTAACTATATTTGCAATATCTTGACAAGGAGAGTTCATGGGTCTAAAAAAGTCATACTCTCGAATTCATCCCTATTAAATCCTCCCGTAAAATACTTTTGGTTAGTAGGCGAGTGGTATTCTAATTCAGATTTGTAGCTATAGGTTCAGACTCCTTTTAAGTTCTTATTTCTATTGACCATTATAAAGCAGAAGGCAAGCAAAAGGATAAATCTAGCCTGCCACAAAATAAAATTTAACCTTGCTCTTTGGGCGTGACAAATTTTGCAATTATAGGTCAGGCATTATCTCCCTTCGGCACCAATTACTCGCAACGGATAGGACACTTTCAATTTGGTGCAATCTAGGTAACAAGTTTATAAACAGGTGGAGTGTTTTTTGGATTGTCCCTTTTATGTGTCCATTTGATCGAAATGGCGAGGATTATTCTATTTAACTACGAGTTATTTTAGGTGAATTGATAACATCTGTTTATTTTAGAGAGGACGCTTAAAAGTGCTGTTCTGGGTGTGAAGAAACTTTTGGAATTTAAATAATTAACACAAATTATTTGACATAAGATCACCACACACGAAACCCGGGTAGTTTAAGCGGAGCGTTTTATGTGTAATCCGCAAGTTTGTGTGTTCTCCACGATTACGAAAACATCGGTCATAATTTAAATCAAGGATATCTTAGTGGTCATTATGTTTATTTTTGGTGTTGAAGTAACCACCAAACTGCCTTAAACAATCTTTCTCAAAAGATAGAATATATAAGTTGGTAAGCTGGGGAGCGTAGGCGAAAACGTAACCAAACAGTACAAGATTGCAATCATACGTTACATAATGGCGCCAGGTTTGATGCTACTAACTGGCGTCAACAAACGCACCGCTTGATGCCCCAAAATACTATCTTAGATAAGATCCGACCAAAAAATAAAAATAATATAACGAGGTGGCTTATCACCGATAATATACCTTAGGATACTAATGAGTTAGACACACATTCACTATATCTTATAACCCTTAAGCGCTTTTACACTCAATGTAATGCTGACTACGTACGGGAATATCAACAGAGGCAGCTTACTATTTTCTTCCTGTGAAAAATTCGCTGTCACTTTGCACATACAAGGAGACATTGCATTTGCGTACTCAGCTTTGTTGTGTAGAGCCAATTTTATGAAATAATCTTCTGAACTCTCAAGTCACATGTATGGATTCAGATGGCAAAACATTTGATTCATACCATACAGTCTTTTCTTGCGGGAAGTAAAATTTGAGAGCCAGAAGGGAAACCCTATGTGCACTGGTATCAGCATGACCGACGGATTAAATATTTGAATACAGCAGGAGCCTTCCGTGAGCAGTGAATGTTTCCTACTATAGCGAGATACCCATGACTGAGGTGGCGCTTCGATTTCTCTCCTGAAGCTACACTGAATATCAGGTGGCTTTAGTTTTTATATGCACAAAAAATGGTATAGTTTGTACAGTGATACAAAAGATGTTTGCATGTTTGAAAAATTGCCCGCTGCTTCTGGAATAAAAAAACGTAAAATATATGTAAGTATGTAAGTAAGTATGTAAGTATGTATATTGTTTGTCGGCTTGGGGGAAACCCTTAATGATAATATGCCTCAAAGCTCCGATTACGGTCAAATAATATTTTTTTGTGTGTTTCTCAACCGATCGCGCATGTTGGTTGCTCACTTGAACAGAGAACGTTCTCTAGGGCACTCTTAACATCCTAGAGGACACTCTGAGGGCTGAAGCGAGCTTCAGGGCATAAGTGCTTTTCTTATAAGCACTCCGCTCCTAATCAACCATATTCTTTCGGTTTACGTTGGATTATGTTTAGAAGCACGTTTTGCACAGTAAGTCTCCTGAAAAAAGAATGACTTGGCTGATCAAAGTACGGCATTGGATGGCATAGTAGAGAGGGATATGGTATAGTCAGTTTTGATGTAGCTGCTTTAGAGACGTTGGTAGATTTGTGTATGAAAACTATTAGGAATGATTCCAACACAGCCTCCCCTAATGCCAATAAAAGTTTGCTAGGCAATCCAGCCACTTCCACCACCACCACAGATTTTTCAGCATGTTACTCTTACATTAGAATAAGTTTTACTTTTTAGCTGTTTAAAAAATTGTGGAAAGATCAGGAAAATTTATTTGGTGAGGGCTAGGCATGCTTCGAAAAATATGATTTTGTTTCACAAACTTTCACAGCGGTACATAGAATTCCTCGGACTCGTTATAGAATATTTCAAATCGTGCGTGAAGCAGTTGGGTTTTGTTCCCTGTGTCTAATTCTGTCGACAAAATGAAACGAACAAAAAAAGCACCCCTCGGTGTAGGACGCCGCAAATTTGCGGTTAAGCGCTGCGCCAGACGAAAGCACTTGTGGACCGTCTGAATGCCAAGACAACACATGGATATCGGCCAGAATAACGCTGATCTCACATAAGAGGAAACTCACCTACACAATTGTAAAACAGTTTTACAATGAAACGAATGATCAGACAACCCCCTGGGAGTCTTACAGCAATAAACAGTTATGACAGGGCCGAACAAATTTTGCTCCCTCAACGGTCAACGAATTTGCAGCGTTTTGCGTTACCATCAAATAGAACCTTGGTAGTGGGAAAAGACTCCTAAATACGTATGTATTTGAAGTTAGAATAAAAAAGTTAAGTATTTCGAACCAAGCTGGCTAAAAAGTCTCTATTAGGCAGAGTTATCGAACATTTTGCGTACTAAAAAAACCTGACCACTTTTCACTTAGATATGTTCACGCATTTTCGACCGCAAAAACCAAATAAGCTTTTAGTGGCCGGTACCGATCTTGTGTGAAAGTTTCAAAATACAGTTTTTTCTTAGATATGCAGCAAAAACTGATTCAAGCATTGTTGCAACGCTAAAAATGCATTTTCTCCAAAAAAAAACAATCATCAGTAATTCTGTTGAACAAGAGTGATGTTTTACTTGTCAAGCCTGTTTGGTTGCGGGTGATAATCTGGTATCCATGGAAATATTTTGTATGCAAAATGGCATGTAAGGAAACCAGCAGTTGTGTCCCACAAACAAATTGCAATTGATATTTAAGAGCGAATTCCTTGAAATACAACGCAAGATCAACTGGAAGAAAATAGCATGCGCATGCATTGAGTAAATTTGCTTTTGTTAAAATTTGGAATCAAATGGAATTTGCCCCATTTTGGACAGCGCCTTCACATCCGCGACGATTTTGCAATCACTGGAGTGTTGAAATGATTACTCTTTTTTCTTAGAAACGAAGGCAGACAAATGCAAATATTTTTCAACATTCACAACTTTGTGTAACGCAAATCTTTTGTATAAAGTCAAATTAATAAACGGTACAAGTGTATACGATGATCCTGAACAGCTACTGACTCGCATCAAACTGAGCAGTTCAGTCGCCCGTTACCCGTCAAAATGGTCTTTTAAGATATTTATCTGGAATGATCAATAAATGGGATTGTTATTGTTAATACAAAGAGATTCAATGATTTGAATACAACGTATAGCATGCTTGAAACTAAGCATATTTTTCAATAACAAGAACGTATCTGGTGTGGTTAAATGCGCTGTGGTGGCAAGGGCAAGGTGAAATGAAATTTCACAGTCAGACATCACAAACACCATTCGTCTAAAGCGATATGATAAAAAAAATGTTTCTCCGACCAGCTTTCGGGAGAATCGAGATCTGATTGATAGTCGGGCCAACTAGGTGAAATTGTGGCTCATTGGTGTCATACCGGCTGTCCAAAACACGAAAGTCGACTGAAGTTAGATTACACGTTCTGGCAAAATAGTTGATCTGATCGATATTAATTGTAGGCTTTAGACCCCTGATAACAGGGGAGAAAAATTGAGACATGTCTGAAAACCGCAAGGACTAGGGGGAACATTTGTGAGCTGGTCCATCAATCAGCTGGGAAAAATAGAAGACCCTTTTCAAAGGATAACATATACAACCCAATATGCGTTTGGAATATGATCATTGGTGGCATTTCCCGAAAGGTTTGAAATCCACATGAACGCATTCCACCTTGATATGTCACATGCCAAAATCTACCTTTCCAATAGATCTCTGAATAGATCGTTGTCTATACATAAAAAATACGTACAGTGTGTCATAACCTAGCTGTTGGGATATGAAGTAAAAGTGTCCAGTTAACTAACTATGGACTATAAGTATGCCCATATGGTTTCGCACCGCCACTCGTTTTCAGTTAGCAAAAACATTCTTTTGGCTTCGATACAGCATTGTAACGTCCTGAGAACATTTTCGTAAAACATTAACCACATTTGCGAGGTTTCCCGGTAATTTTGTATCCCTATCAAGCCCAGAATAATGCATGTTTTCGAATTACGGAATATGGAAGATTTTAGCTTGGTTTTCATCATATATTACCTGTTGAATGCCTTGCAAACGTTTTTCTGCCTAATACATCTTTCAATACAGAATCAATTGTACCTTGATTGACAATTCGCAGTCGGTCCTACGGAGAAGTCTACACTACACTTATGTAAGGGTAGTTCTGAATCACAGGTGAAAAATGGTTGGGATTGCAGTTTAATTGCTATTCTCAAGTTAGATCTGCGGAGTATCATGTGAAGGCTTGTTTCTAACTCCTCGCTGTAGGTGAAAATAATCTTTGCTAAAAGAACAGCTGCGTTCATCTTAATGAGGAAAGTAATAATTCCTCACGGAGGTCCAAATTTGCGAAATTCCCGATAGTATTTAAACACCAAGCTATCGAGACACGAGTGACTGCTCACTGATTTGATTAATTCGCATATGAGTAAGGTTGAGTTCAGTCCATCCCACCATAAGAGTATTCACATCACGTGCTCACGTGTGCATCACTCATTCGGTGCCTCTTTAATTTGTGATATAGCCTGATTTTAAATTCAAAAGCAAAACTTTCATTTTACTCCCCAATTCTGGTCCACTGCCACGAAAGTGAGGATACTTTACAGTGGTTCAACCTTTTCTCTGGAAGTAATACATTTCAGGATGCAAACAACATGAAGCCAGGTGACATGAATTCCATGAGTAAACGATAAGTGGCATGTTATATATTTTAAATTCAAGTAAATCATAATCTTTATCGGATCCTTTATTCCGAATGGATAAATTTTTAACCGCTACCTTGAAGGTTGTAAATCTGGTTTCCACCAAGGATTTGAGAACTCTGACCCGTCGGTATCTTCTCGTCCATATAATTTGTTTACAGGTGGAGACGTCAAAAATGCATCAATACAAATAGTCTTTAAGCTCGAAAGGTCCTCAAAGATAAGTTCTAGGCACCATCAATAGTTTCGGAAGCGACAGGGCCCAAAACGCAGGACTTGTTACCGCTTTGAATTTTGTAACTGTATTTTAGTCTAGACTCCAACAAACAATGTTAAAATTCTTTAACTCGGCATACATAGACCACTATGACTGCCACAAAATTAAGCAAGGTCTTATCCACTCACGCGGGGAATGCAACGATGATTACCTTGTAGATTATTGGAGCTAAACCCCTTATTTTGGATAGACTTGCGGTGGGTAGATCATCCATTAAAATACTCAGTAGCAACTAACAGTTGATTGATCTAGACCCCCATCAAAAACTTTTATTCTTGAAATTAGTTTCTCCTCTACCTTGGTAGAGGCTACCACCAGATTCCGACATTTTAGTTGACTGTAAACACCAAATGACCTTCTATCTAAATGAAGTCAAGGAAATGATAGAAATCTGGGGTCCTTTGTAATCAATTTCTCTCGTCGTGCGACAAACACACAAACGTATATTCTATAACGTTTTATACGTATTTGGAGTCGTGGATGAACACAATAAGTTGCCTGCTTTATCTCGCACACATGACTTTCTGATGTATATTTTAGTTAAATAATCGTCTTCGAATCCCTCAGAGGTAGTTCCCCCTAGTTTAAGTGTTAAGAATGCCACTCAGATGTCAAAGTTGCTCTTTGCAACTAATGATAGGGCTGGTAGCGTAACATTCAAAGTTATAAACGTAACCAGCAATTGTTTAGCAAGGCAAGCCACTAATAAGTTGAGAATGTCATTACAGTAGAGAAATTAGGGCTTTGTCCGAACAAACCGATCGGCTGGATTTCACAGCAAACACCCCGCGGTCGGCTACTTCTAGTCAGGTACCCATCAGATAGCCTAATTTTTTTAATTCGCACACCGAAACGGCTTATTATATTTGTTTCGTCTAAGCGCACGTGGTGAAAATATTTTCCTGGAACAAAAAAGTGTGAAATAAAAGGTAAATAACTCTAAAACTTTGTAGAGTACCTTTGCGAAGTATCCACACTTTTGTGTTTCTAGGGTCTATTTATCAAGACAAATGAATTCTCACAGCGTTTTTTCAACGAGCATATACTTTCGTGCTTACTCTTACAACTAACTGCACAGAGCTACTGATACACTGGGAAGAATTTTCTCTACGTCAAATGCTTGAGAATGAAATTTGTTTGACGAACTAATGGTCGGAATGCTGATTTTGTACTGCAGCGTCAAACGTTGCTGCCAAATTTTGCTTTTGCATCTTCTGCGAATTCGGTTTAGGAAAAGACTGCGATTCCCGTTAGCTCCATTCTGCGCTAATTTCTGTTGCTCCGGTTATCATATGTGGCGCATAATTTGAAAAGACATTGAGCAAACATGGCCCAGTTTGCCTGAGTGATTTTAAAGAATCGACTAGTTCGAGGGTAGACGAGACGTTCAATCAGAATTATTCAAGTCCAGACAGTCACTCACGTCCCCTAACTGATCTTATTTGGTGGTTGAAGCTGCTGAAACCTGAACGCATTAGTCCGGTTGCTCTATTGAAAGAAACTGACACAAATTTTTAACATATTTGTTTTTGCTACCTGAGTGTTCTTTTGGGTAAACAAATTATGATTGTGTGACGGATGTCCCCCTTACTCCATATTTTATGTTTATCCGTACCTGATTACACACGTGACTTATGCAACGTGGTCGTCAGGAGAAACAACCGTAGAATAAGCAATTTTCGCTGTTCTTGGTCTAATCTTGAAACTACAGTTTACTAAAAATTGTCATAGGTTTGGCGTAATGAGTAGAATTAAAGGTACTGATTGTAATCTTATGTTATTGGGACGGCTTAATAAGCTGTTATACCCACGGCACGAAGGATACCAAAGACTGTACACGAATCTAAGTGTAAAAGCACCAGGTAAGCAGTGACAGGCAATACTACTCCCTGAGGGAGTTTGACGAGCATAACTTCATCGGCATGTCAAAAATCTGTCGTTTTGGGATGTCTATTCAGGTAAGAATGTCTTTGAGTAAACAGTTATGCGTTGTGAAGTCGACCGCAACTACATTCCCCGTGCCCAAGTGCCCAAGTCACTTATTAAATAGTGTTGATTACACTGTCTCAGTCGAAAGTGTCACCTAAAGCCACCAAGTATTACTGTGTTGACCTGGTCGCTTTTGCTGTTTTACGCCTAATGGACTCGTTCAACAGTCTCTCGCTTGCCTGATTTATCGTCCCAGTATTTACCTCACACCGCCATCTGCTAACAGTCATTGATATAAACACACTTTTTAACGTCTGAAGAGTCGGACTATTACCGACCGGCTGGTGGTCAGGTTCCTGAAGTTTTTCACGCCTGTCGGTTAGGTTAGGGCACACAAGCAGTTTATGACAAATGGAAGACCAATACAGAGCTCCATTTTGGGAACCGCCACGACCGAAATTTTAGATTGGAGGGAAGGCAGGTTCGCCTACGGAGTTCAATATAAACAGTTATTATAGCGCCAGCTATTTGCAACGAAATTCATTACGACTTGCAAGCATTTATTTCAGAAGAATTTGTGCTCATAGCCGAAAAGATAGGCAAATGTCTCATTAAATGATACATGAAAGTGGCTTCGTCTCCAACTGTTGAACTAATCGTTTTTGCTGACGCCTTGGAAGACATTAGGTAAGTTGATTTTCTAAATTAAGTTTCTTCGCTTCTCAGCTTAGCATCACACCCGAGTGGCGCAAGAATTATTAAGCCTAATTGTCTAGGTTAGCTCAAGAGAATAACCGGAGGTTGTAAGCTGCAACTGCGTGTGACATCCAACTGAAAATAGAGCAACAACTTATGATGGGATGGAGATGCAAATGACGTTGCGGTGTGATTTCGAAAATTAGTGGGGAAGACTTGCTGCTGTGGTTTTGGATAGAGAGATTGAATGATTACATTTCCTACTGCAAACCGCGAGCTACATAAATTAAAATGATAGAGTGATCCAAATCAATGTATAACGTGGTCAGTTAGGGGGAAGGGGGGAAAAGGCGGTTTGAATAACCCAGGAAAGTGAGCTTCGGAAAGCTTGACAAAGTTCTCTGAAATTACGTTATCGGTAATCCGTGCCACTTGATCACCTAATGTCAAGTGTGCTGGTCCGGATTTACTGACAGTATCATACTGCAAAAGGACGAATGATCAGTCATATGTGAGGTATTCGGCTGACCCATTTTTGGTTTTTTAGTATGTGGTGTGTTGATTTTCAGCCTTGCTTAAGTAAACTGGCTTTATTGTGATCCGTACGTGCGGATTCTGTCAGCTGACACTTGTCTGTAGATACGAACCAGCCCATTAATATTTTTACGCTGAGGAAATGGAATGTGGTATTGTAGGTTGCATCCTTTGGCTTTTGCCCTGTATCACCATGAAAATCGTTTTTGTGGAAAAAGAAAGCAGGACAGTGGGTTCTTTCATTCCGCTTATTTATTATCGAAGCCTCATTAGAGCAAGATTTTCGTGCTGTTTTTGTAAGCGATTGCACCACAAACTTGCTCATGTTCACATGATTTGACAATAGAAAACTTGAGTATTGACTAGTACCGGTTGGGTAGTGATACGGAGGCACCAGAATCCGTTTTTCCGCAACTTTCACTGGTGGACCTAGAGAAGCAGTTGAGCACTGATCATGTTCATCCCTGCGCATGCAGGATAAACGAAATATGTCAAACCAGAAAGCGCGCTTTATGATAACTGAATTGGCAGCACTACGAATCCATCCGGACGACGCTGAATAGTCGGGAGTGATCATAAACTAGGATTTCTGGTACCTTAACAGGTAAGCCTACGGTTAATCTATTTGTCGGTTTTCAGAGTATCTGACGTACACCGCATCAGGTTTAGGCAAAGTCTGGAGGTATTTGCTTAGACAATAGTGCGGCGCATATTCCAGGAGCAATGTCCTCTTTTAACATACATTTCGGTAGTTTCAGAGGTTTTGTCAGAAGTGGATTAGTAAATGGCTAACCAGCATTTGAACAGCCGAAGTTTTAAAGGTCAAAGTATACAATGCATTGCCGGCTTGGGGTTAGTTACATTTGGTGCTTTCTTTGGCACATTTTAAATAAGTTGTCTTGTCTCTGAATTCAGTGGTTAGACTTGCCGATGTTATTCCCCAGAATAAAGTACTGATCACACATTTGTTTCGGTGAAATATAGAGGGCCAGGATAGCTCTGAAGAAAGCTTTGCATCAAGATGAGGTATTTCTGTTCCCACACACTGGGACAACATTTATGGAACACTAATTCTTATTAAACGTTTTTTCAAAGCCGTTGCCAAATGGGTCTATGAATTGGATGTTAGCTTTGTTACGACTTTGTGCACCATCACAATTATGGAACTTCTATTTTTTGGATGATGCCAGCGTCGGTCGTACGCTATATTGTATGCTTAAGAAAGTATAGACTATCGTTGCTGAGCAATACTCTCCACAATAAGGTGTTTCGCACAAGTATATTTTCATGTTTAATTCGAATTATTGTACCAGACAGACTAATTCAGCACATTAAATACGAAGGATATAAGCTGGAAGATTTATTGCCGTTTGTTTATGGATGTATACTGGCTGCTATGGCTTACTTAACAATCAGGGATGCGAAACCTACGCGCACGCCTGTCAGTAAAACAAACGGATTTAAAAGAGATTAGTTTCGATGGTCTCACAAATGGTCGGCCGTCATCGCATCAGTATCCGAATGCAACTGTTTAACCACCCTGGATATGGATTCAATGTGAAAATCGGCATTTGCTTTATCATTTGGTCATAAAAGTTTACTAGTTGAAGAGGAGACGTCCACCACACGGGAGTTTCGTAGCATTGTTTTTGGAAAGTACTTGGATATCCTTCCTAGAACAAAGTATATAGTCATTCAGTTCGGTGAGCTGTTGTCTAGCCAAAAACGAAGTCGCTGACTTCACTTCCTTTTGACAGCATTATCGCAGTTTGATCGACAGTCGAACATTTCGTTCCAACTTTAACTACTGAAAATTTGATATGATAATTCGCCCACTCTACTGGACAGCAAAGTAAGGTTGCCTAGGATATGTTCGAGTGAACCAAACTGAAACCAATTTGCCTCCTTTCACGATTATCGGAATAGCTGTCGAACCCATCACTTCCTGTCTACGCCCTATGCCATTCGGCTGTCAATCTACAGTTTGGAACGAAAGGCTGCAAAGCGTGGTTGTTCTCTAAGAAGCTCACATTTTGAAATAGGGGTTTAGACACTGCATACACACAGTTACTACCTGATTCCCCGCGGAGAAGCTTTACGTTTCAGCTCATTTGTTGACTGTAGGTTTCGTCAATTCTAACGCAGCAAAATATTTTAGCCTTTCGCATACATTTAAATGTCACCATCAGCTGATAGCGGTTTTCGGGAAATGGCAGTGCACCCTAAAGTTGTGTACAACATCAAAGTTAGAACATTTTGTTGGTTCCAGCCCAGGACACGAAATTTAGGTTACAGTTCCAAACTTCATTACTCCAAGCAATTTTTTTCAATTACAGTTTACTTCCGTGAGTTACGTATGAGTTTTGAGTGTGGATAGCTCGCTTTTATTAACATTAAATTACGGTTTAGATAGCTTTTGCTTGTTCGGTAAAGAAACGGAACTTTTTCTCACCTAATTTGTGCATGTCCCACGTGTCCTTGTACCTATTAGCATCACTTGGAGGCCTTTGCAGGTCTGTATAAAAGTCAGTGATCCATGACATAGCGAAGGTTTTTAAGGTCCCTCTTTGACAAAATAACGCCTGTGTACCGAATATGCATTGCTCTTAAAACCTTCAAACATACTAGAGAGTATAACAATGTACTCGGTTAACCGCCAAACATCTTGCTCCATTTAGGGGTCAGATTGATTTAATGTAGAGAGCTTTGAAAGCAGCTCTGATGATATTGGGTAGAACAAATAAATTATACGGAAAATTATTCAAGGAAGATTATAATTGACAACTGAAACTTGTTCAGAAATTAAGTTATTAGATAAAAACTCACGCAGATTAGACGCCTGTGTAAAATTATCCAGACTTACGCGTAATTTTGGTTACTGAGTGTATCGCACTAACACAAAACGTATGCACTTCGTTCTCTAACGTCCAAATTTCGACATAATTTTTCAAATCCATTTTCGGTGGCACCTCTCAAAAAGCTTAACGGTTGGAAAAGTTCAAACGTCTGTCACTGGACTAAGTGGTTAAGTCAGCCTTCTAATAATGCACATGGGGTTTACGAGCTAAAAATACTCTAAGCAGCACAAACCTGGTAAAGTGTTGACCTACGATTGTCGCGTCCTAGTTGTAAACAGTTGTGGCTGCAAAAAGGTAACTTTTAGCCTTCTTGACTAGACTTGGGCTAGAATTTGTTGTACCAGACAAGATATGCGAAGCTAATGCAAGAAATTCAGCCAACGTAGCGATTGCCAAAGTTTGACCGAGCCTGCAATTGCAACGTAAAGAAGTAATTTTTTGAAAAGTACGGAAAATGACATCTTTTCATCAAAAAATACTCTGGAGTCGTGAGCCAAGTTTGCGATAGCACTACTTCCTGTGCAGTGGATTATAAATAAATAATAAATGAAGCGTAATAAATGAAGCGTTTCGGGTTAGACTTCATATCTGAGATGTACACAAAATCCCGTCCTGCAGCGTAAACATCGGGTTGTCTTACACTACACCATATCTACTTAATTCGCCTTGGTCGCAGCCAGTTTACTCGAGATTTTATTCCACAGGAAGGACTCCAATAAAATTTTGCTCATAATTTATAGATTAGTTTGCTTTCGACACTGCGTTTGGTTATATATTTTGCCGACTAAAAATTACAATTCTTTGCAAAGTGAGTTCAATGGCCTTTGGCGACATTTTAGAAATGAAAGTAACATCTATTATTGTACATTTTTTCAGTCGTAATTTGAATCGCTTGTAAGAGGCGTATTGTTGCAACATGATCTGATCAAGGAACAAAAATGTATAGGCCTGACTTTACTAGCTGCATCAAACTGAACAACTAATCCGAATGACGCAAATTCATTTCACTAATGTTCGGCTCTGAGAAACTGTAAGAAAATAGTAAAGTAGGGCCTGCATTTTTTGAAGCGACTGGCAAGCCAGCGACGTTCTTCTAAAATTAGTTGCTACACCATGCCAAAGGCGAGTGTTTCAACTTATTGACCACGGCGGATCAGGTCAGAGGAAATTAACCTCCCCTATTCATACGTTCACAAAGCTGGTAGCCAGAAAATAATTCACAAGACAGAACAAAAATAGCCATGAACGTATGATACTCGTGTATGTAGGTACACCTGTTTTGTTTGACAAGAGTGACCTAAGACAGTTTCGCCCAAAATTCAACTAAAGCCTACTTTTCATGGCTTGATTGGTGCATAGCCTCAACAACTTTTTTGTGCTCACTTGCAAAATATTCTCAATTAATAACAATATATGGATATACTTACATATATTGGACAAAACATTTATGGTGTAAGGTCGTCTAACTAAGAACTCTAACATTACTGTTTACGCTCATTTTTAAACTGCCGTTCTTTCTGGCTGTCACGAGTGAGCGTCTGTGTGAGTGTATATAAAAAAGGTTTCCCGTACAGTCCCACCATGGTTCAAGAGGTAATGATAATTTGAACCATATGTATTATATGAAAAAGGTTCTTTGTGATAAAATTAATGAAAATAAGAATATTCAACACCAACCAAGTATGGCTGAATTTGGAACTCTTCAGAACGGGGAAATTATTTCAAGCGAAATTATTTTTTTGCATATATATGTTAAAAAGTCTATATATATTTAGGTTTGCCTTTAATGCTGATTCTCATCATCAAGCCCTGCATCTCGCCAAAAATGTCTGACGAATTTAAGTCGGAAAGACATTGAAAAAGAAGACATTGGGGAGAGTATCGTAAATACGCATCCCACAAAAAAAGTATATTTTTCAACTAAGTTTTGTGATCGTTTGGCAAACAGACTCCATGCTTCTTAGCAGACTCACAATTTAAATATTTTCTATGAATGAAAGTGTTGGTAGCTCAGGTGGTGTAGACGGCCAGTGGCTCGTTCACTGAGGTGGGCTGAACAATTTAATTGCAATGAAGTTGCAATCAATCAAAACTTAATCAAATTGCCTAGCTCAACGAACAAGCAAATGACCAACTTCAAATATAAGACGGATTCGTCTTTGTTCCGGACACTTTTCAAATGGGTATTTTCCGCCATTTCTACTGCTGTTTGGAGTATAATGTGCAAGCTCCTATCGAAATTTAAATAGCTTACAGTCGACCCAACAGAAAATGTTTTGTTTGGTAAATTATATTAACAACACTTGTTGGAACAATTAAGCCGCAAAAATATTTTACAAAGAAAAAAATTGCATTTGTTTTGTTGTGACGTCAGAGTGGAAGTGTCTGTTTAGTACCTAAAACCACTTTGTTTGGCACTAATAAGCTCATATATTAGAGGTAAATTAAGTAAACGTTTTGTGCCAAAACTTTGGTCAAAGTGGGGAGTAACAAAAAGTCACTGACATGACATACAGTTATTTATATCTCGGTCTTGTTGTCGAAAAAATTTTTTTGGCTTGTTGATCTAGGAATGCCTTTGTTGCTTGCCGGGCACGGCGCTTAGGTTTGATTTGCAACAAGCAAAAACATTTGCTACAGTTGGGTTTCCGTTTTAAGGAAAGCTCTAAGCAGGAACTACTTTTTCCAGTGTCAGTAATTCATCAGCGAATGCCAGTGAGCCTCACTAAAGAAAAGGCACCAAGCCGCAATAACATGGTTTTTGCAAAGCTAAACATCCCTATTTGCTAAAAGCTTAAACTGCTGAATAAAATAATAATCATATCTGTAAATACACGTTTTAAAAGTTGTGACGGCAAATGAGCAGCAGAATGTGAAAGAGATCCGTTTACATATAATTGTATTCCAAACGTTATGCCAAAAAGCCCGCCCGAAATAAAAATTCCCACGAGCAAACGGTAGCAAAAGCTCTAGTTGCCTCTAAAAGAACTGATTCTCCATTTTTGTGCATGCACAACAAAACAGAAGATACCGACAGACATGAAACCTTGTGGAATTAAACTTAGTTTACACTACCATATAGTTTAGTAACCTATGTGGCAACCACGAGCAACAAACACTATTAAGTGATCACGATTCAAACTTGTCACCAAAGCAACCCGAACACGTCTTCATTTTATACTGGTATTAAAGAAGAATTCCCGTCAATAATTTTTTACTGCTTGATTTCAGAGTATTTTGCGCCCATTTCAGGTCCAAATTAACAAACTTGCTATTTTTTGCCTCAGCAAAATTTGGCTAACCGGTACGTGCATGTAAAAAATTTCTCGAACTACTAGCTTTTTTGCATTCATTTTGCTTACCTCACAGCAATGAAAACAACTTAAAACTGCTAGATTTGCTTGCGTTTTTTAAAAGGATTGAATTGAATTGACTTCGATACCACTCAAGTCACATTGTATTTTGTGGTTTTACTATGCAGGGTTACTCCCTGGTCTAATAAGCTTCTTCAGTTTACCTGTGGCATATTTTACGTGAACAAATTTGACAAAGGCAACTTTGCTGGAGCTTACGTCCAAGGGCTTCAAAAACAACTTTTACGTGTACGAAATAATTCAGATACTCGCGACAGTGGGAGCAAGTAAAAACACCATCTTTTTTCTTGAACTCTCATGAACAGTATGGAAGTTCCCGAACGAGGAAACTTTATTTTACACTGTCTCAGGATAAGCATGCGTTTTTGGAAGAGGTACAACCAGACCTCCGGCATCACCTATAAGCTACCTGCACAAAAGTCAAAAACTGTCTGTTGAACACGGTTTTCTCGGATGAAACCTCAGATACGTGCATTGTGTTGGCAAAAGAACAATGCGGTTGGTTGGGACCTATATACATGACCATCCCATTTTGTGGTCATTTCAAACTGATTTCCTCCAGACATCTGAAAGCTTGATATTTCGTTTAATATATTGTATAAATGGAATAAAGAGCAAACAAAATATGACTTTGCATGCAGGCCTTCACTACACCTCCAGAGAGATGACCACATTTTCAGTGAGATAAAATAACTTGAAAACTAGAATACAAGATCCCAAACGCCAATATCTCACTAGTTAGTTGCTTAAAAATCAAATGCTTGTTGAAAATTTGTGTGCTACCTGAAAAATGCGAGCGGATTTAAACGAGACTCGTGATTTAAAACCTGTTTACGCAGGCGGTTTCTTTCAGTTGTCTCGGCTGTCATCCAACCAAAACTCAGGAAAACCTGATGTGTGTCACTTAGCACAAAAGGCGGACGCCGATTGGTTATCCACAGTAAACATTGCACCCTCGTAAAATGACAAGAAATCCCTAGCTGTATTATGGTAAAACATATTCGGCGGTGACAATCGAGTATTCGGAGTATATTTGCTTGCAAAATTAAGTGGATGCGTGCAAATTTGTGATCCTCGTTTTGGTAAGTCAAACCTTCGCACACTTGCGAGGGCGATTCTATGTTGGGTGCTGTACACAATAAGTGAACGCTACAAAACGGAATCTATTTTTATAAACGTTTGATAAGCGTTTCCTCAAGCAAAGGTTTATTTCAAATAAATGTTTTATTCCTAAATACGTCCGGTGGTAAAATTTTTGAAAATCACGGAATTAGTTTCCTTAGGTTTCAAAATTCTACCTTCTAACTGCCTTGAGGTGGCATAGGGTCGGTATAATGTATCTTAAGCTCTGCAATTTAGTTTTGGAAATTTGCAAGTTTCATGCAAACGGCACCTTGCATGCATAAGAAGGAACGACAAACTACGCTTGATAGCTTGTTTTGTGAACGCGGTATATTTTTACTTTAGTTGCAAAATCTTTTATCACTGGGCGTAACTTTTAACCTGCAAGCCTAAATTTTCTGGACAAAACTGTTTGTATTCGTTGTCTGTTCACAAGCTATGCGATAGTTAAACGACAGACTGAAGAACGGTGTAAGCACACAGGCTTGTGGAATGCATTAAGCAAATTGGTTTATAAGGTTCGTTGCTCATCAACAGTCCTAGGAAAAATATTTTACAGTCTATTATCAAAATATCCTGATACAACTGACCTTATTCTGCCATCAAAGAAAAGGTGGCACTGAATCGAAACAAAAACCCGCTTACAAAGTAGAAGCAAAACGATTGATTGTGTGCGAGGGCAGAAACTGAATATATAAAGTGCTGTTTGGTAGACATGTGCACATCCAACAATCAGCTATAACCTAGACATCAAGTCTTCCTTAGACCGCGTTTTAGTTTTTTCATAAATGTCTGCTTCAGTCCCCACACGCGTATACCGACACTTTCTTACAAAGATCATCACCGTTTGTCGCTGACTAGCTTATGATATGTTGTCTAAACGCACAATTTTTTATGAGTGTCAAACATTCTGGTCTTGCCAAAAAGGAAGGATACCTGTTGTTGTTTTATGAATCAAGGTAAAACCTATGATGCCAAACATACATTGCCATTCTTCGCCGTCTTTATGCTCATTTTGGTTGTGCTTCTGATAATTTGAGTCAGGAAAAAAGTAGCATACTACTCTATGCCGTTACTAGCTTGGAAGCATGTATGCGCCAATTATGTACAGTACAACAATTCCTGGGGAGTTTTCCAGAAAAAAAGGATGTTAGCATATAACCTGTCCAAGGAGAACAAAATAAGTTATTAAGATGTGGATTCTGAAACACAGCTAAACACATCCAACATTTTAAAGACGGCTGTATCTTAATAGTTCTGCTGTTTTACTCACATTTTAAATGGGTGAATCTCTTCAAATAATACAGCGCTGCACGTTTTACATCAAAGAGTCCGAATCCACTCCACCAACAAAAAATATCTTAGTAAGGAAATAAAACCGTCATCTGGGAAGTCGTCAGTCAACAAAGGTTGCCCCATGATTTGAGTCATACCCATGATCGTCACGCCGCAAATCACACGCCTGTGTAGCCAAACGTTTCGGTCATCAAATATTGGGCTGAAGATCGGGGTTTGAAAACCCCTGAGTTTCGTGGGACGGGTGCTACTAGAAGTTCCCAAAAGGACCGAAAGAGTTATACAGCGATTCTCGATCTTCCAGGGTAGATTGGCGTCACTTGCGTGACAAAATTTCCATTGATAAACAAATAATACCTTATGATTAAATGAAAACCCACGAGTGAATGAGGACCCTAATACAAAAACTTTCAGCCGCATTTGAGATTCCGAACCAAAGATTTCTTTAGAAGCTACCTCTTGATAACTATTTCCGTTTTCAGTTGAGAACGGCTTTTTCCTTGCTAACTAACTTTAATTCACCTTAAGCTGTCTAATATTTATTCAGGAAAGGGGATCTTTTTCCATGATTTTACAGATAAAACTCTAGTTGAAGGAATTGTTGACCAGTTTAAATTGTCCGGCGGTCTACACTTTCGAATATACAGCATAAGTTTATTTTGCATAACTTGGCAGGGTTTTGTTTGAGTTGGTTAACGTTTAAGGATATTTGTATAATGTCACATCATTATCCCTTGAACAAAAATGCGGCTATCTTTATCCATTATTTCGAGGTATACTAACCGGATAGAATTCCATAAAAATTCGTATGAAACGTTTACCAATCACGTAACCTTTATTGTCCTACTCATGTGAAACGGGGCCAGATTTTTTTGAAAGCATTTACACCAAGGCCGTGTCGGTCAATCATGCGCTAGTTGGAAAAAGTCGGTCTTTTGTGGTTTTTGTATCGATTAGGCTAATTTTAAACGCTCAGACTGGTGGAAAACTGATGACCTGAAACCTGTAAAATACCCCACATATTTGTTTTGTCCAACCTTTGAAAATTGTCATTCCTGATTTTTTTAATGGGAATTAGTTCATTATGCAATAGAACCCCTCATTTAACGTGCGCCAATTAACATATTATCTCGTTACTGTTTCTGCAACCTACAATATGATTTCTTGTATCGCCCGCGCATTACTTGTCACTTTCTGTCTAGAGCACCTGGTAGGTAACTGGATAAAGCAGTTGTCTTTGCAGCCCGGTGGAGTCGCTGCCATATGTAGCTTTTTATTACAAAAATAGCTAAAGGTTATTTTATCGCGTTTGGCATATATCTCGCATTAATTATTTACAAAAAGTATAACAGACCCACGAGTATTTTAGATGCTATAAGCTGAATGATTACTCGCAAAAATAACAAGCACGTTGTATCGCGTTTGGCATATATCTCGCATTAACTATTTACAAAAAGTATAACAGACACACGAGTATTTTAGATGCTATAAGCTGAATGATTACTCGCAAAAATAGACAAGCACGTTTGTGCCGTATGAAATACGAACTTCTTTATTCTCAATATAGCGTATGGCAAGTCATAAATAAAAAATAGTCATTTACTAACTTTTCGTAACTTTAACACCCGGTTTGAACCAACATTTTACTGTTTGTGCTCACATATGGGATTAAGAATTGTCTGAGATTATCCGTACGGAATTCAGGTAAATTTTGTGGTATATTTAGAGTTTCATGATTATTGTTAACTCAGACAGAACACAACAAATAAGAGCAGAATTGTGTTGTTCAGTGTTTCATTTAACTTAATCGAATTCCCTCAGGTGCCAACTATCCAAAGTCAATTAGAGAAGAAAATGTGTTCCGGTTTGTGTTGCCACTGAAACAATCAATACTGAGTATGCCATTCTGATTAGTCAGGCTCATTTGTGGGAGTGTGGTTTGTGTGGAGGCTGGGGAACTGAGTGTGCTTGTACTTTTTTTCTCCTTGGAGATCATCCCTGTCCAGAGGGCAGATAGTTATTGGTTGTCAATTAGGTTGATTTATGCGGATTCAGAATTCATGACTTCTGCCTCCGCATGGCGATGTCCCACACATCGTTGTAGACAAAAATGTAGCCCCTTTAATACTGTTTTCTGTCAAAGTATGAGGTGCAGCTGCATAATCTTTCTCTAGTTTATTTTCAGTTACTGGTTTTATGGAATGGATAAAGTGTTCCGGTAACTGATACCTGCAGCAGTTTGATGTATTTGGATTTGTATCAGGTTTTCTGATCACGGTGCTCTATTTGGCACACGCCGCTTTTGGTAGACCGAGCTCTTCCCTATCGTTACCTGATTGACTCAACGTGATGTTGAATCAGCAGGGGGGAAGTGAAGGCAGCGGAAATGTTTTGTTGTCAACAATCGTTAGTCACTTGAGTGGTAGTACAATTACACTTGACAGACTTGCCAACCTTTCTATATTTAGCGTTGACTAAGCTAACTAACTTTGGTTCCGACGGGGGGGCTCATGCACATGAATCATAAAAAAGCATTAATAGCTCGTTCACGTTTGAAAAGTTTTGAGTGTACGTTGTAAATTACAGTTAAGAGTTTACTCACAAACCCACTTGGTCCCGACAGGCTTAGTCAACCTTGACTATAAAAGACCCTCGCCTGTCAAAAAGCTTTCACGCGTACACAACCGTATTTGCTTCATCAATGCTTACAGAAAGACAAACTCCCACAAAGGATCAAGTATTGATCCCCATGAACCTTCGGACTTTGCACAACATGATATTAGAAGAACATTGAAACCGTTGATAACGGGTACCCGGATCGGCCCCAGAAAGTGGAGAACAATAGTAAATGTGGGTATATCTAATGAGCCTACAATTATCTGTTCGCAAAGTCCGACAACAGCAATGGGACACTAATGCCGAAAGCGCTTTGCTTCGTTAAATGAACTGAGCAAACTCCACATGGACGTTAGAGCAAAATACAATAACCGCTGGACCAGAAGCATATCTCCACGTACGCTGAGTTCACGTAAATTCAGGAAAGCGTTTCATAAAGACTATCCAGGCAACTTGGAAAACCCTCTGAAAAACATGATGGGTGCAATGGCTCAGCAGCAGGCCAATGTACCGGTAAATACAAAAAAATAAAAACACAGCATCAATGCACTTGAGAATCAAAAATAATAAATTTGTTATGATACTTTCAGCGAATGAATGACAATTCACAGTGGTGTTGGATGAACCAGAATTCCCTATATGGCCAAGCGGCCACGAAGTTATACAAGCAAAAGCTGACCATTCAGCAGATTTCTGTGTTAGATTGAAGCATTTTATTCTTGTGTCACAACACTAAACCAATAATGCCGTAGAATTTCTAAAGAATCTACTTATTTTCAAGGCAAGTGACTAATTTATGCTTATGCTTGAAGCCACCGCTGGGGAACTTACGATTAAATTTTCAGAAGAACCCAGACACCCCAGGAACAATAAAAACGAAGGTGTTTACTCGTGAATGGGATGGAAGTCGAAAACCCTGAAGGAGCACCAATGGGACCGCCAGGTCCTGGATTCATCTTCTAATCGATGACATAGAACCTGAAATGTACTGCGCTACCATTCATAAAAACGAAGGTCTGACTACGTCACCTGGACGACACACTTGTAATTGCGAAACCGGATGCAGACGAACATGCATTAAATTTCTAGAAAAGATTCTCAAAGGCATCGAAGGTAAGATGAAACAGAAAAAATCCAACAACAATCTAGAGTGTATGGGTCAGGAGAAACATGGATGGAACTGTTTAAACGTGTTTATAACAGAAGACACCGCGCTCGGATCAAATACTGTGTTGTCTAGGCAACTGTTTTGCAAATCACAGAAAAAATTGCATTCAAACTGTCCAAGAAAGCATCGACACACTAAAAGCAGTAGGGCTCAGGGAGAAAGAAAACTGCATCCATTGTTTATTTCACAAGAACGCAAACCTCAGACACTATATCAGAAAGACTTTGACAGAAACGTCAAAAGTGAACAATGAAACACACAGCTATCCCGCATACCAAGATATCTGGATACATTCCAAGGCTGCTACAGCAAACAGGAAATACAGTGGCCCATAGATCAGCCAACAAATTGAAAACTGACCTCAAAACGACGGAAAAATCGAACAAAGGTTTGTGGAATAAAGTTGGTTTCTGAATTATCTGAAACCGACTGCAACCAATATTTCATTGAGCAGACGGGTCGTCAAATTCCATGTGGGCGAGGGGACACAGTGCAACCATAAAAAGAATGGTCCATTATCCTTTTTTCAACACATGGAGATCGGAAGGAACACGAGTCTGGTTTAAAAACTGAAGATTATGGAACACAAAAGTACAAGACACGAGAAGATTTATAGAAGCATGGCTTTCCGCAAAAATGCGGCCGGTCTGCATACGGAAATCGACCAAGTCAACACACTACTACGAGCGAGGAACAGCCAAAGTAATAGTAGCACTGAGAAAGCCTCGTTTGGCAGACCAACTGAACAAGAAATGAGGCTCTTTGTTGAGGCAAATAACCGAGGGTCACGGCAGGGTGACAGTAACCAAGTGTGAAATCTAAACGGATATCCATCAATCTTAAGGCAGCTAAACGAACAATCTAAATGGAATGCTCACCCAGTGAAGCATTGGTCGGATAATGTCGACCTGTTTGGGTAGACCGTGTATCAACCTGCGCATGCGCAACAACCAAGCATTTCCATATTCAACACATTAATAACATACCTCGATTGGTGAGGAAGGGTTTGCAACCACCGTCAACGACCGCTTGTTAGGAATGGCAAATTCCGGCATAAAAAGATTTCCCGAGTTAATTCATCTAGACATTTGTTTTGCATTCAGTGAAGGGAAGTAGTAGCACTGTGTTTTGGAAAATCTGCATCGTTTGCGGTGATGATATTTTACATTAACTGCTCAAAAGTTTATGCGTTTATCAACAGAAATTGTAAAGGTGCACACATTTGAGGTAGTCGACGGTTTACTCTAATCTATCTAAAATGTCAACAGACATGTTTGCATGGGCCAATTATATTTAGTGTCAATCAAAACGGCTTGTGGTCTATCTAAATGAACCTTATATTTTTAGACATAATTCGCCCCACCAGGTCACGTGTTATCCAACTGAATGTACACAGTAGTTGAATACTACGTATTCTTTCGTTCCTACGTAGCAGTTTCCGTCTTGTCGGCTTTACCTAAAGCTGCCATCCGATTTCAAACTGTTCACTCGTATTCATCTTGTATTCCATCAAAACCAGCACATTAAGAGACATTCAAAATTACAAATGCAGTGCTTAAAATGGAACAAAGTACGAGTGACATTGGATCTCGACAGGATTGCATCTTGCTGATCGATCACATCTTGGTAGATGGATCACCGGATGATTTTTAGGTAGCTCGGCTGTTCACATAAGTAACAAACATTCACAGTAGTTGGGGTGTAGCGCCACATAGGACTAAGAAACACTTCATTAGTTCTTTGCAAACCAACATGTATCCAGCGAAAACTGAACGGAGGTATTTACGAACCGTCCAAAATCAATATAATGCAAGGCTTTTTGAGTTTACAGGTTGGTGCACACGTTACATAATTCAATTTTCCGTGAGGACTCTGGTGTTTTTTTTCACCAACGCTGTTGGGAAACGCAAAAAATCTTCAACGATTAGTGGGTGCCTTTTTGGTATAGTTTTTCCACCGTTAGCTTAACGTGCTGGCAAGCAAAGCTTAGGCTGCTTCTTGCGCTCGGATGAAACTACACAACATCAGGAATCCGAGATATCACAGCTTGTTCATGGCTAAACTACGTGCGTGAAGCCATTGCAACAGATGGGTTATTTGTATGGCATAATCAATCTACAGTAAAGAATGATAAATTGCAAGCTACGGAAATAAGTTTGTGGCCAGCGCATGGCGTGTCAAGAGAATAGAAATAATTCAGATTATAAGCAATGAAAGACGACTGAGCTGAAACAACTGACCAAACTTCAAAGTGGGAATATTCAACGGGATAATTTGGAGGAACTTCAATCACAACGACAACATCAAATCTAAATATGGTTTTGGTTTTTAATCACTTATGTATGAAATGGCGCAACCAAAGTAGATACTAGCAACCAAATCGCCTGAGCGAAAACGAAATTTATGAATAATAACAGGACTAAAAGATGCACGATCGCTGATATTGTAGGGCAAATAAAAATTGAACCAGCAACTAAGCGCAGAATAGACGACACAAATCCAGATAAAGGAGAGCATTCTGTACCAAACGGAACAAACAAACACAACAACAGCAAATGGCCAATAAGAAACTTATACATTCGTCTGCTGAGTGAAATATATTATTCAAAAAGTTCTATTTTACTGCCATTGCCTGTCTGTTCTGAAGGGTTTACAGTCAGAAGTTTAAGAGTTTTACAAGGAATAAGACCGAATGCCTCCGTTTTTTGGTTGGTTTGATAGAGTTTTACAATGTCTGCGACAGTTATGTTAACATGTCGCCTAAGGATCGGTAACATTCCTCCTAGACCGGTGACTGCACAGGTTTGTTCCTGATGATTGTATAAAGTGTTTCCAGTAACTTGAGTTTAGATATTTTAGGACGCAATGAAAGTGATGACAGTCAAGAATTGGGTTGGTGGTCGGAATAAGGACCAAATTGAGGATGCGGTACACAGTAGTCGGGTTGCAAAGCAGTCAAGTATTGATATAGTAGCAAAGCATCAAGTGTAGCACACTAATGTTATATTGCTAACGATGACAATGACGTTGCACAAATGAAGACCTCCGAATTAGCGAAGATAAGTTAAATTATGAAGTACTATCAGGTTTATGTATTTCAAGTGTTGGAATCTTGAGGACCACAATGAATAGTGTCCGCTGTTTGTTGGAAGTGTAAATAAACAAGATATTATGTTGACACGATGATATAGAAGTTAAACTAGCTGCTTTCGTCATGTTTTGGAACAACTGGCCTTAGATTCCTGCACCTAGAAGTTGATTTGCATGCTGGTTGGCTCGACCAAATACAAACTTAGAGGGGTTAAGATGTACTCAAAACATGCTAAAGAAAAAGGGAATGCTGATAACCTGTTATAACTTTTGATCTTTGTTGGCTTAACGGAGTGCTGGGGTGTTAAAACGTTTACGAGGTGCACGAATGTCAGACATAATGTCTTTAGGTAACAGGTTGAAGCCTCTCAGTGGCTCGAATGGTACAAATGGAACCTGATAAGAACCGTCACCTACACTGTCATCTGTACCAAAAGACGAATTTTATAATAACTCACAAACGAAACAGTATTACATGATCCCAGTTTGTGCATGTTTTAAAAAAAAGGAACAAATCAGACTTGAGCCAAAGCAAAACTAATGCTAAGCTGCAACTCCTCCAAAATTCTAGTGGAATCGCTTCTCACTCCCAGACCAAGAAACGAAACCTTTAGGCATACCAGACGTGCGACGAGACCATATACACCGTAACGAATCGAGTATTCAATGGCCGAACTAGCAGCTTCAAACGTGGCACACTCTTATTTGGCCATGGTTACGCAATTCGATCACCAAGGTTAACTTCGTTCAGAGTTGTTATTGGAGTGCCTGTTTGCAGACGTTTCGGAGTTTTGTTAGCAAGTTGTAAATGAAGACGTTGCAAAATCTTATTCATCATCCTCAATATGAAAGTAATTAAATGTCATTTCAGTTTCATAATCCTCATAGCAATAAAATAAATCGGTGATGACTCCCAATTTCTTTTTAATCGCAAGACAGTTTCATCTGTTTTTGCTATGCCTTAATAGCAAAAGCTTTTAACCACTTGATTTCTAACCGCCAGTGTTTCCAGCACAGAACGCTGACAATAATTGCGCGTCCTTACTGTAAAAAAAACAATGAAATTTGCCATCTAACAAGTTGTTGTGGCTAGCCAACCGCGGATATATGTGCGAGAATGTGCTAAAGGCAAAGGAAACACCTGGTCCCATCCCTCGGGGTGGATCAAATGATGGGGAATTTTTTAGTCACAACCGTATTTATTTGTCTGCTGTTACACAAGACAATAACAGTCAAAACCTAAATGTGCCCATTTTGCCTTGGTTTGTTCCATATTTACAGCACAGGCTAATTTTAGTTGTTTATCAAAACATTTGTAAAATTACGGTTTGTTTTTGCGATTTAAAAACAAATATATCATGTATCACTGGGAGAGTGTTTTTACTGCAATCTTCTTACCGTTGAATGACACGTGGTTCACAGGTTCACAACGCTAAGTTACTCTCTGAATAACCTTAAGAGCACTTGAACACTTGTTGAGGAAGAAAGGTGAGAAAAACTAATCAACCAGATTGGAAATTTGATGAGTTTTGTCAAAAACATCTTAAAACAAATGTTGTATTCCAGCAAGAAGTATTCTTGAATCCACGGCTCTGTCCTTTTTTGACAGACTCGCCTGACTAATTGCCCCAGGGAAGGAGAGATTTCCACACCAATGATGTGAACATGAGATTCTCGAAACCCACACTTCTTTAAACACCGTTTTTGACATAAATTAAGCGGACGTTACAACGTGTACGCCTTGATTTTTGGACACGCACCTAAATGAATATCGTTTACAATGTGCACTCCTGTAAAAGTAACATTTTGACTAATTTCTTCAGCACTGCATTATGGGTGAATATTTTGTACGCAATTTATTATAACCACACTTCACTCCAAATCCTGTATCCAGTTTCTGACCACCTAGGTGTGACTAATCCATCGACTGCCCATGAGACGGGTTTAAGTGGCATGTATCAAACTGCCCTTCCAAGTAATAGTATCGACATTTGTGTCTTCGTGTTTGGTGATTACTTTTCTGCTTTACTTCAAACGCAAGCCACCAATCACATGCAATCGTTTGCACATAATTGAGCCTACTTTAAGCACACACTCTATTGAGTTTCCTAGGCAATCATCCGGTTCGTCTGATATATTTTGTAGTCAACGGACAATGCGTATCGATCATCTTGGTCTGGTGAACGGCACATATAGTTAGCTTCCAATGACCTATCGTTTTACCGCGTGGGATTAAAATTTCGTCATATATGTGACAAAGTTGTTTTTATTTCTTGACGTAACAAAGCATATGTCACCTCCAATTGCATCTACAAGCAAATTTGTTTTCGGTTTTGTTGTCCAAGTCATCCTGCTGGAATGTTTACCAATAACTCTCGCTTGTTCTTTCGTGAACGCAGGTAACAAAAAGTACACACCTTCCAATTCGAATTGCTTTTTTGATGCTGACACCTTAAAAGGATGACAAATGAACCAATTCTTTATTCCACAGTGTACCCAATAATGTACCTTATACACTTTGGGCGGCCATTATAGCTTGAAATTTGTGTAAGACTGACCTGTTTGCCCGAATTTGAAAGTCGATTAGTAAAAGGTTTTTGAAGGAACAAGATAACGATATAGTTTTGCACACAGTTATGTGTACCATATTATTATTAGAAGCTTTGAAACGATGTACGCATAAACAAGCACACAAGTGGAGAAAAAATTACTGGTATGATAACAGCCTAAAATTAACATCTGAAGCAAGCTTCAGTGAACAGCCACAAAATGTAAGACTTCTCAATATTGATGAGAAATCCCTTGAGACATACCTAATAAAATGGATGGATGCGAACATAAAAATGCGTCATTTATTAGTCAATGAACATGTTTTTGGCTGGCTTTACCTCACAATTCTGTCCCGTAACACGTCTGTGCTCCACTTTCGAGTCGAAGAGAAATAAGCGAATTTGGTTAAATGAACAAGGGGTTGACTGCTATGTACACCGACTGCTCCCGTAGACCAACATGTTATCAGCTAGGTAGGATCCGTCGTTCCCCATAAGTACTGAAAATTTGAACTCTTGTAGACACTGATGCTTAATTAAGCTTACCAGTGCACTCTGTGTGGTCGCTTTTGTTGCGGTCTGTCAAACAACACCGTTGAAGTTAAAGTGCGTTACCATGGTATACTGTGTTGCATTACTTCTGCAATACTAATGCTGATGTATTTAACATCTTAAGGGACTAGGACTTAACTGAGCTCACCCTAATGTTGTTGAGTGTAAAGAGAAAAGTCAAGCATGTAATGTAATTACCGTGCATTGTTTTTTGGTAGCAGGGCAGGGTTTGGACAATCAATAAGAGAATGTAGTCAGGATAGGCTAACAAGCAATGATCATTCTGTGTGCCGTCATAGCTACATAAAGCTGGCACTATGTGCTTCCTCCCAAGCATGTAATTACCGTGCATTGTTTTTTGGTAGCAGGACAGGGTTTGGACAATCAATAAGAGAATGTAGTCAGGATAGGTTAACAAGCAATGATCATTCTGTGTGCCGTCATAGCTACATAAAGCTGGCACTATGTGCTTCCTCCCACAGTTTGAGAGACGTTCCGAGTATATTTACGAAAACCGGGGGTGAAACCTGGTTTGATTAGCCGTATCCAAAGATTTTTCAACCAAGTGTTTCGTAATTAGTGTGATCCAACTAGAGGACTGGGTAAGGTTTGTCTCAACTAGGGTGTTATCTTTGAAATCCTTCTGGTTTACCAAGCCCCTAGAGCAAACGTTTTGTTTAAATTAGGCGTGTCTGTTCACGCGTCGTATATTTGTCTTGGACCCACCGAACAGTTTTTTTCCTTCCCGAGTTTTCGGTGTTCTAGTGGTTGTCGATACCGANGGTTCAGCAAGCGCTGTCTACATGAAAATGGGTGGGTTGCCCAAAGTCATCAATCAGGTCAAATATGCCGTGTGACTCATCGGACAGTCTAGCACGGAAGCCAAAATGTAAATAAACTTACTGCCCTCATCGTTCCGGAACAGTGGTGTAAACAACCGATGGATTCATTGCTGCGGAACAGTTCGCTTTTGATACAAAATTTCGTGAGATAAATATGAATCGGCTACTGACCTAATACAATTTTATGGCCTCCAAGCCTCCAACTTAACATCAAAATCAATGATATTTCACAATCTTTACAATAAAACTGAACTCTGAGATCACAGGTAAAAAATTGTTAAACGCGTCCAACGGATTTGCCACAAATGAGTGTGCAATAATGCTTCAGACCGCAACAACTTGGCTGCAAAATTCACGAGTTTTTTAGTTAGACAAGATGTATTTAAAACCAGCGCTGGAGACAGATTCCATTCCGTATATTTCCTTGATTAACGGCGTGCGGCCTCCTGGAAGTCAACTCTATCTGATTTTTTAAAGTATGACAAATACTCCTGTCTAGCAGTTATGAAAAGGAGGTCTCTGTCTGTTGTTCTGAGTGCAATATACTACGATGCGCATTACCGTTCATTTGGCTTTCTCCCACTGTAATTTTAAACACACAGTGTAACCTGGTATGTCATGCGAAAGCTAGATAAAGCAGGGCAACAGAGCTGGATGCCAATCATTTAGAGTTTGCAGTAAATTACTGCTTGGGTTCCTGATTTTACAATTGTCCACCACAATAGGTTAGCTTGCTTTTCACCACGCACCTTTTTCTTTCCAATTTTTAAGCAGAGACTATTTCCTTCACCTGTCTTTTCATACAATAAAGCATTTAATCTTGAACGCATGACTTGTCTCCAAATGTTCACTCGTTCATAGGCAAATGGAATGAAAGTTTCCGAACTCTGTGGGTAGTCTGAACATAAAACGTACTTTACAGTTGTTCCGACCATGCCTCGGTTTGTTGAAGTAAACAGTATGGGGATAGAGAAATCTGCAAACTTTTGATTATAAGTTCCAGATAGCCCAAAGTATTATGTCTTGAATACGTGATGAGGCAAAGAGAAAGCTGGATTCCGGTCGCACAACTTGGGTTTCTATCAAATAATGTGCCAGCATTAAAAACCGCGTTAGTTAAGCTGTGCTTTGTTCATATCTCATCATTGTTTGCCTAGAAGAGTGGTGTTTTTTTTGCCTAAATCAGAGTAACATATGCAGGGAAGTGGCAAAACTTCGACCCGACAGAAGTGTTTCGAAAGGATTACCAAAAGCTGATGTTGCCGATGCGATTAGCCTTCCATGATGAAGATCATGTGATCCCCACTGTGTTTGGCTGCAGACCCCCGAAGGTATGGCTGCCAATCAATATCATTAGCGTTTCAGTTATCCGTTTCTGTCGGGATCGCCTGAACCAGCTCCTGAAGATGTGAGCGCCACGGGATATTTGCGGTAGGCTGGTTTTGTAGGTAGAATGATACGTACAATTGTACGTACAATTATACTGCAGCGGAACATCGGTATTTAATATTGATTTTATGCGATCGGTGATGACGCTGATTCCTTTGGTCAGCGCTTTAAACTGGTGAAATGCCTTAGTTATTTTGCTGATTGACTTCTTGAAGTGACGTGCAACGCTCTTTGAGTTCATACTTGTTGTCGTACTGCTGACCTCACTTAGCCATCCGCATCTCCGGAATTGAAACATTCGGTGGGTGTAGAAACAAGCTAATAGCGAGAAGAAATCACTTGTTCGTTACGAAAAATGCGCATGATCACCGTTGAGGATTGGCACCAGTTTCTGGTTCGTTAGCGTTGAATTTTGCTGTGTATAATTTGACGTGGTTGATTAGCCTGTTTCCGGCCTCCCTGCAGTTGGTCAGTGAGTTCATTAGTCAAAACGTTTCATTGCACAACATTATTGTTTATAACAAAAAACGGAACGTAGATGCCTGAGTTAAAAAAAAGCGTAAGCGTTTTGCGCCAGAATTTCTCTCTCCGCATACTGAATAGGAAACCGCCCGTTCTCTATTGGAAACGAGTTGTTTGCTTGAAAATTTTCCTGTTAGACTCGGACCACAGTTGGCCCTTCCCATAGACCTGAACTTATTAAATTGCGGCTGGAATGCATTTTTCCCTCAGCTTCCCGCCACTAATTATTTTCAACCAAATAAATTCCAATGATTAATATTGTTTTGCCTTATAATGTCCTTCTTGTTACACCAAATGCTCAAATAACCAAAACACCTTCAGGACCGATAGCACTTGTCGTTAGTTAGAGAACAATCTTCTACTCGTAACATTTGATTGTACCCTGAAGTGTTACAACACGCTTATCTTATGAACATATAACTTTATGCCTTTAGTGGATGAATAGTTATTGTCCCATTCGAAGTAAATACAAATGACACAGCTTTGCGAGTTGGGGTAAAAGCACGTTACCTCACGAGGTCACCGTAACGGACGACGATTGAGCGACATTTCAGAAGTTACCCTCCATTATTTTGCACGCAAACATTGTTAATTGTTACGATTGGTTGTTAGGAAAATTTGCATGCGAAAACAACAGCTGTGCAGAAATTTCAAGGTCAGTGTGGTCGTCTCAGAGTTTCCACACAACCTAATCAGTGTCCTCTACTAAGGTCGTTAGTAAACCTCAAACATGACCCTAGACTTCCTGAATAGATTCACTTGATTGCCAATTTAATCTGGATGGTTGTTGTGATTTGCCAATTTCATAAGATTTCCTACGCTATTTTGGTGGGTTTATCAATAACACTTCGTACTATTCATTCGTAGTATTCATTCCTACTGCTGTGCCATCAAATCTCCCAATATATCATGGGTGATATAATGACATTGAGAAAACCAATAAATCTGTCTGATTAGAACTGGAACACTACGGGTGCAATCTGCTTCTTACCACCAGTATCCTCCCACGACAAGGAGTTACTAAATAAGAGTTATTCCATGGATTTTTGGAGGGGTTGGATCCAATTAGGGTTCGCAGGGTGAACGTGAAGCTGTAAAAAACGATGGCAACTTATAACCAAACTGAAACAACTAACAATATCCTTACTTTTGCTCAGTTAATCATGGTAAGGAGGAAACATGTGGTGGGTGGCTCCTTCAAGAACGTTTATTTATACTTTTTATTTTAAATTGCTCGTCAACCGAAAAGTCCAAAAACAGTTTGCAAAATACCCTCATTTGCCTGTTGACCTGGTTTTGACGGGAATCCAGCCGAATCTCCCGTTAGTGATATTTTGCTTAAACCGAATGTGCCGCAATATGTCACCACATGTGTCCGTTAGGGCAGTATTTGAGAACGTGTAATACAGCCTCAACAAATTAGTTTTCTCCGCAGAGTGTGTACAGTTTGGGCGAGAGAATACCATACGGTAGACTAGAGAAACCTCCGTGGACTTCACTCAGTACATGTACCCGATTAGGTGGGTAACTTGTCGTGCATTATCGAAGAGGTCCTAACAGCTTGCCAACTCAAACAACCACGAATGTAAACATCAGTTAAAAGCCCGAAGAAGAAGGATTAGAGGATGCACTCAATGAACACAATGATGGGTTTGATTTGAGTACGAAACTCAGATCTGTGATTTTAGGCATTCACATGAATGTTGGGAAACGATTGTTTGTCCTTACCTTAGCTTTCTCACTACCGCAATTATGGGACGTAGCATTCCGAAAATCAAACAAAAGAAGCAAATGCGGGTAATCTTGAACTAAAATCTACAGCAGACTACAAATCGGTTTATGGAACAAGCATTTAACCGTCATCAATTAATGAAATTTTAAGCGTTGTCAGTTGGTGGACCTATGGTTTTGTGATAAACTGTGAAAACTGCTAATCAACTAGTTTTTGACCTAGCTTGATGAACCTGAATGAAAACAAAATGCGCAGTCAAAGATAACCCCATGCATGTTTAACTGGTGGTCTGGTTTAGAACGACTGTGTTGTAGATTTGAGCAGAAACGAACCGTTTTCACCCAATACGGTGTTTCTGCAGGAAAATATAATGCGACATCTAGAATATCTCATAAATTGGAACCACACATCCTTTGTACACAACCTCAAGGTGGAGAAAATCTTAGAGATTCAAATAGAGTTAGTTACGTTTTCCGCTGAACCCGTACTAATTTGCAAATTGGGATCCTGTTTGGTTCCAAGTGGTTCCAATTTTGTGACAAGCAAAACCGGTTATGGTTTGTCAAACTGCATTTAAAAGTCTAAAAGTAATTTTCTTCCAAGAAAGAAGGGTTGGGGCGGCAAGTCGAATCAAAGAAAACTTTCATCTAATGCGTTAAATATGTGATTTCTAGCTTTATTTGATTTTAATTTACGGTTTTATTCAGTTTATCTACCTTCAATACAGGAATTTTCTCCTATTCAAGAGTGTCCGTTGTGATAGTAATGAACTCCTGTCAAGTGCCTCTTGTTAACAGCTACTGTTGAATAGGATTTACTACCGCCAAACTGAGTCACCCTTTTCTTCACATGTCAAAAAAACTGTGCTGACCGTTAAACAGTGTCTTTTGAAGTCCGAAAACATGACATTCTGCCATAACTTGGGTCTAATTTGACATAAACAGAATGTTTTAGCTACCTAGTCATTCAACCAAATTGACTATTGGGGACTACGCAACCAGTTGGATCCAATTAAACGTGAACTTTCACAGAGCCTAAGGAATTGCGATATTATATTTCGACGAAACTGGACTTTCATTTTCATAGCTTGAACGGTACACAAGAAGCCTTTTTAGTTTACATGTATGAAGCAAAGACGCTAGAAGTTCTCGGCATTTCGAACTAACAATATTCCGCCTGTCCGGGTCGAACGGGATTTACGAAAGTTATGTTAACCTGATGAAGTAGAGCACACATTCCTAACATCACCATAAAAATTCTTCTCCTCTCTCTTGTATGTGGTTATCACCCTTCGACATGAAGTATACAAAGGAATGTTTGTAATCGTTTTGTCAGAGCCCCTACTTTTCAACGACGTGCAAATAATTCTCTTTCCGCAGCATCACAGAAGCCAGGTTCAGAGAGAGTAATTACGTTTATAATTCCATTTTGGCTCAATTATTAGTGCCGCGGTGTTCTTTGGTGAGACACTTTATATATATATA